>NC_090192.1:37198788-37346288 GCF_024679245.1 Pseudorasbora parva | reverse complement strand
TAGTCAAAGTATGAGAAATAGACCTGATAGCACTTTTTAATAAAGTGTGGCACTTTTTTCCTATTGTTTAGACGAGAAGAGATGTCACAGATGTCATTAAATGATATATCAACATACAATATTGTTGACAAAAAGATGGGACTAAAATAGAAAAAAAAGTAATAGAAAAAAATATTTTGTTTTGATACATTTTGCATAAACTCATGTAATGTGTTTGTATGATTAGTTTATATATTTAAAACAACATGCAAATTAATATTTCTTTTTGTGTGTAGCATTTAATTCATGTCTTCTAGCTTTGAGCTCATCTATATGCTAGTATGCTTGTAAAAATGATGGGGAAGAAGCACATACACAAATTAAAATTTAAACTAGTTCCTCGAAATGTAAACATCAGGTATGAGACATGTAAGCAAAATATTTTTTTTTCTTGGCATCAGGAATATTCTACCCATTCGGCTCAGCAGCAGGAGACATAAGAAACGCTGCTGTTGATGATGGAAGCTCCTCAGTTATTCAGCTGTCGAGTCCATTTCTGTTCTTTGGCCGCACATACCAGCAGATTTATGTAAGAATTTGATTCCATCTTGATTCAACTGGTTTTCACACTTGGGTCCTCTTTAAAAGAACCAAACTTAGACTCCTTTAAGTGGACCAAGAGACCTAAAAGAGGACTTGGATCCTTTTCTGTCCACTTTAGCAGAATGTGGTCTTAAACACCTTTGTGATAGCCTGACAAGCCAGACCCACATCAAGATGTTTGGTCTGGAAACTCACCATTGACGGCTCAATCTGAGGGGCGGATAAACGGTTGTCTTTCAAACTCGCTCTGCACGTGATAGGATAGCGCTACAACCAACCAGAGCAACGAAGGTGAAGCAGAGTTCACAGATTAAACTTTCACCGTATCCGGTTGGCAAAACTCTGAACACATCTTCTCTTTTTAAGAATGACTTCAGTGCCATTCTTTGTTCTTTTCTCAGAGAAAAGCTTAACTCCAAGTCTTCCAGAGTCACGGTCAAAGCCTATTTGAAAGACCGCCGTTCTCCAGCTTCTGTGTTTACTACGCAAGCGCAACTCGGCCGTCATTATGTTAAGCCCCGCCCACCAACTCTATACACGATGTGATTGGCCTGACCAGAGTTTGGTTTTTACAGCTCAGAAGTGTATTGAGAGAGCTCTGTGATCATGTGGCTGTGATTTTGATGATATTTCTCATGTTTCAGGTTAATAATAATGGACACCTCACATTCAGCCAGGCTTCATCACAGTATGTTCCCTACTCTTTTCCTGCTAAGAGAAGTCAAGATATAATCGCTGGTCTCTGGACTGACCTTGATAACCGTGTGAGAGGAGTGGTTTCATATCATCAGTACACTAGTGGAAGCGTTCTCACACGAGCCACTCAGGATATAAACAATCACTTCTCAAATCTGACCTTCAACGCTTCTTGGGTCTTTGTCGCAACGTGGGATAAAGTCGCTTACTCTCCCATCACAAACACAGTATGTTTGATATACTTCTGAAATATGGCGGTTTTCCCTTTATCAATAATTCAGTTCAATGCAATTTCAGAATCTTTATTGAACACATTTAGTTCACAAAAACAGTGACAGAGAAAATTATAATAAATTAAAGGTGCCCTAGAATAAAAAATTGAATTAACATTGCCATAAGCCGCATTTCTACCGCAGGAGCTTTCCCCAGGAACTAGGAACTTTGGGGTGGTACTCGGTGTGTTTCGACCGCAGGAAACAGGGTCATATTGAAGTTCCGTGTAAATATTTACCCCTCCAAATGCCCCTGCTCACAAGGTAGTACTTTGGAACTTTCGAGGGCAGGACTTGGGAGCTGAAAATACTGACTGGTTAAGCTCATGTGTTCGTCTCAGCCATCTCACGGTCAATGTCCTTAATAGCTGATAATAACATGCATTGTCATTTTAAATCTAGCTTTACAAGCTTTCAGAATACGCTAGTGCTCTTTTCCGCCGTTTTGTAAATTACTTCTTTAGTCAACCAATACATAACCAGCAAAAGCAGCCCAGCTTGAATCTCTTCCATACTCTTTATTAATTTCACCACGTAAACGACCTGACCTGATTCCTTTTGAGTGTGTGTCCTTACATGACGTGACAGCGTGCGCCGCGCTCAGACCAGGCTATAATGTTGATGAGAGGAAAGTTCATTTTTCTGAGGGGTAAGCTTTTTATTTCGTAAGAAGTAATGAAGATAATGTTGGAATAATGACACAGATGCCTGGCTGCACCCTCTAATCTCATCTTCACAGTACTTTAGACCGTAATGGAAATGCAGACAGCAGCAGGTCTGGGGGTAAAAAAGTACAAATTATTCCGGGTAATTTTGGCGGAAATGGCGCTATTGTGAAATAATAAGAGTTCAGTACATGAACATCACATACTGTGAGTCTCAAACATCATTTCCTTCTCCTTGTAAATCTCGTGCATGAAAAACACCACAGAAAAATAAGTGATTCTCAACGTAACACCAACTGTGACGCAATCGCTGGGATCATTTAATATGTATGCCCCCAACATTTGCATATGTCAGCACATGATCATTGTCAGGTGGAACTGCAGCCGAATCATTGGGAGTTCTGCAGATAAACAAGCGTCATGAAAGGATAGCGAACTGAACTTGAACTGAACGCTGAACAACTGAACTTGTGTCAGCTGCTGAAATAAGCCAAGCATATGGCTTAGAGCAGAGCAGAGCAGAGCATTAGACCATCCTAGGGACAATTTATAGGGTTGTAAATGGGCCTGTAAAACTGTATCTGGACAGTTTTTGCCCTTAAATAAGCCACATACCCTCTATGTAGATATCAGGGAACAATTTAACATATTGTTTCAACTCATTCTAGGGCACCTTTAAAACAGTAAAAATAACAATGAGGTCACTCAGTAATGCTCATAAAAATAATATTCAATAATACAAAAATGTAATAAAAAAGATGAACAATGAATGATACATTTAAAGTGATTGTCCCCCCCCCCCACTCTTTTCAGAACACAACGTTTCAAGTGGTTTTAATATCAGGCAGTAATTTTTCGTTTATTCTGATGAATTATGCTGACATTGCTGAAACAGGACTTCCAGTGGAGGTAAAAGAAACATCTGTGTTAAGTACTGCTCACTACTGTATAACAGCATATGTACTGTATATATACACTATCTGTATGATTAATGTTTTTACATACTTTCAGGCTGGTTATGACACAGTAAACTCCACTGACTACTTTATGATTAATGGATCAAACAACGGGAGCCTCATCTCAAACCTCAAAAACTCCAGTAATGTCAATGTTCCCGGTCGATGGGCCTTCAGGGTGGACAGTAGAAACGTGTATAAAAGTAAGAAGTATTTTCTTTTTATAAAAAAATAATATATATTTTTGTTTTGATGAATTTCATATAACACATTATTATTATTATTATTGTTGTTTATTATTATTATGTGTATTATTAATGTCAACACATATGAGTATTTTAGACGTTTGTGTTTCCCTGTAGACAACGTCATTGGACTTCGAGTGAGACTTTCCTCATTTTTAGACCTAACACAGAATGGAAACGTTGCGATTGTTTTACAGCAAGTACGTCATGCTTACTATGAATATTTATACAAAATACAGTGCTAATAGATGATTCATGGAAAGATTGATCTGTCTGTCTATCTTTTGTTTCAGATAAAACAGGAGCTGGTCAAGAACGGTCTGCCAAGCAGCATAGAGCTGAAGTTAAGAAAAGTGCAGAAGATAAACTAATAAATTCAGTCTCCTTCAGAAAAAGAAATAAAACAATCCGGTTTTCTTAGTGTCTGACAGCAAATATCTCAATGATCATATGAAGACAGTAAAGAATCTTAATTTATGAAGAATTTAGAAAGACTCACTTAAAGCACTTAAACTATCTGCTTTGAAGGGGTACTTCAGCGCTGGAAAGATGAATCTGTATTTTAACTAGGTCATTAATGTAGTAGAAATGTAAAATTATTTTAGAATTTGGTGCCCTCTAAACTGAGAAAAGACAGAAAATGTATGTTTGTCTCATGGGGATGAAAGACAACAATTCCCAGAATGCTTTGCTGCCCTGTGAGGCCATTCCCAAACCCACCGCTATTGGATCACTGTGACTGAGTTATAGAAGATTAAAAACTGAATGTGTCTGTGTTCAATATAATGAGTGAGTCACCACGTGAGTCTCACAGCACTAGCTGCAGGAGTCAGATTACATTTAACGTCATAAATGAGCTGAATGAGCTCTCGTGATGAGAGCTGAGGTAATCGCGACCACATTCGCGGCATACATTCACAACGCCAGTTCAGTCTGGCGTGTTTTCAGTTCATGCATTTGGAAAATTAACTTTTATAGAAATTAATTTGAGAAGTTAAAACACTTGCATTGCTCTCAGCATAGGTCCGTTTAAATGAATCCCTGAAGATTCGAGCTGAGCTGTGAGTGTGATCTCCATCCCCCATTTGCGGGTTGAAAATATGAGGAAATGGCTCCCTCTGCTGGCTGTAGTCTTTAGCCTTTGGCCAAACATTCCAAAGATGACGCAAATATCGTCAATTTGCGTCATAGGAGGAACTTTTCCAGAAATAAAATGCATAAATCTCTCGTCTCAGGGGGATATGAGGGGGGAAGCACAATCATTTGAATATACTCCAGGGTTTCTACTGATACAAAGCCATATGTTAATCACTGAAGTAACCTTTTAAGGAAGCACTAGACTTCTTTGCGTTATTATGGGATTTTTTTCAATGAATCAGTAATGTATTTCACAGATCTCGTCTGAATGTTTCATTCACAAATCAGACTGATCCGATCCAGGTTCAGTTCAATGATCCGGGCTCTAGAGAGGAAATCTTTCAATAAATAATAACATACATTTCTGTCTTGCTTTTCCTCACACAAAGCTGTTGTATGATTTTTGAAGATTAAAAAAAAGTGAATGAGTTGTATGACTAACTTCTTCTTTCGGCTGTTCCCTTCAGGGGTCGCCACAGCGAATCATCTGCCTCCATCTAGTCCTATCCTCTGTATCCTCTTCTCTCAGACCGACTACCTTCATGCCCTCCTTCACTACATCCATAAAACTCCTCTTTGGTTTTCCTCTTGACCTCCTGCCTGGCAGCTCTAACCTCAGCATCCTTTTACTGATGTATTCACTCTCCCTCCTCTGAACATGTCCAAACCATCTCAACCTGGCCTCTCTAACTTTGCCTCCAAAACATCTCACATGCGCTGTCCCTCTGATGTACTCATTCCTGATCCTAGCCATCCTCGTCACTCCCAAAGAGAAACTTAACATCTTCAGCTCTGCTACCTCGAGCTCTTCCTCCTGTCTTTCCCTCAGAGCTACTGTCTCCAAACCATACAACATCGCTGGTCTCACTACTGTCCTGTACACCTTTCCTTTCATTCTTGCTGGTACACTTTTATCACACAACAGACCTGACACTTTTCTCCACCCATTCCAACCTGCCTGCACACACTTCTTCACCTCTTTTCCACACTCCTCAGTGGTCTGGACTGTTGACCCTAAGTACTTAAAATCCTGCACCTTCTTTACCTCTTCTCCCTGTAACCTCATTATTCCACTAGGTTCTCTCTCATTCACACACATGTATTCTGTCTTGCTGCGACTAACATCATACATTTATTTTTTTTGCATCTTTTTAATACTTTAAAGGCTAACTTTACTGAAAAGCACGAGCAGTGGTTATTTAAAGTGTCTCCTTTACCATTCCCCTTTAGGTGAATTATTTCTTTAATGTCTGCTGTTTTTGCCCCATCACGGTGTATCATAAACTGTTATCAGTAGAGCAATGTAAAGTTTTGAATCCATGAACTGTAAATATAGATATTGGATGCAATGTAAACATATAATCCGTTAATAAACGTATTTTAAAATTAAATGTCATATTTCAATGCATGATCCTGTTGCTGCTTTCTGTCTGTAAAATGTCTTTCTTCTGATGAACACAAAAGATGTTTCGAATAATACGGATAACCAGACAGTGGATGTACCCCATTGACTTCTATAGTGTGGGGAAAAACACTATGGTCAACGGGGGCTATTTAATGTCTGGTTACTGACATTCTTCAAAATAACTTATTTTGTGTTCAACAGAAAAAATAAATTCATACAGGTTTGGTCTTGGTCTCATCAGACCAGAGAATCTTATTTCTCACCATCCTGGAGTCCTTCAGGTGTTTTTTTTAGCAAACTTTCATGTGTCTTGCACTGAGGAGAGGCTTCCATCGGGCCACTCTGCCATAAAGCCCCGACTGGTGGAGGGCTGCAGCGATTGTTGACTTTCTACAACTTTCTCCCATCTCCCGACTGCATCTCTGGAGCTCAGCCACAGTGATCTTTAGGTTCTTCTTTACCTCTCTCACCAAGGCTCTTCTTCCCCAATAGCTCAGTTTGGCCGGACAGCCAGCTCTAGGAAGGGTTCTGGTTGTCCCAAATGTCTTCCATTTAAGGATCATGGAGGCTGAAGCGCCAAACTGCTGAAATCATGTGACATTGGAGACCCGAATCACTGATCGATTCACTGATTTATTAACCGTTTGATTCTTTTTGGAGGCACATGGAGGAGAAGACAATGCTGAATAAAGTCGTAGTTTTTGATATTTTTGGACCAAAATGTATTTTCGATGCTTCAAGAGACTCTAATCAACCAACTGATGTCTCATATGGACTACTTTGATGATGTTTTTATTAGCTTTCTGGACATGAACAGTAAAGTGGGCATTGACTGCATTATGCTCTGGGACTAAAATATAGAATATCTTAAACTGTGTCTGAAGATGAACGGAGGTCTTACGGGTGTGGAACGACATTAGGGTGAGGCGTTAATGACATCAATTTCATTTTTGGGGGAACTAACCCTTTAAGTGCAGCAGACATTTTTGTAACCTTGGCCAGATCAGTGCCTTGCCACAATTCTGTCTCTGAGCTCTTCAGGCAGTTCCTTTGACCTCATGATTCTCATTTGCTCTGCCATGTGCTGTAAGGTCTTATATAGACAGGTGTGTGGCTTTCCTAATCAAGTCCAGTCAGTATAATCAAACACAGCTGGACTCAAATGAAGGTGTAGAACCATCTCAAGGATGATCCGAACTCTGTAAAAAAAGAAAAGAAAATCAAGGTCTCCAAATGAAACGTTTTTACTGACTGATCACATCTAAATTTTTCAGTTGGCCAAATTGAATTTCCTTGTATTGATGCTATGTAATTCACAGAAAATCAATTTGGCCAACTGAAAAATTTAGATGTAATCAGTCACTAGAAAATTTTCAATTGAGGCCTGAATTTTTTTTTCAGTGAAGAAATGGACAGCACCTTAAATATATGATACGAGTGTCACAGCAAAGGGTCTGAATACTTAGGACCATGTGATATTTCAGTTTTTCTTTATTAATAAATCTGCAAAAATTTCAACAATTCTGTGTTTTTCTGTCAATATGGGGTGCTTGTTTGTACATTAATGAGAAAATGAGGAATGAGCAAACGGCTGCAATATAACAAAGAGTGAAAAATTCGAGGCAGTCTGAATTCTTTCCGTACCCACTATAGTGTTGATATGACAACTATTGAACACGCTAAGTTTCGTTATGCTGGCATGTGTGGAACGTTTTAAACAATGTGTGTTACAACTAACCCCGCGTTAGGTTGTGTCCTGCTCACCCCATGCTGGAAAAATGACGGTGTTTTAAAATCAACTGAGATACTGTTAATTTACTGAACAATGTTAAGTTAGTAGCGTCACTGTAATCAGATACTCCCCAACACTAAATGTTTGGTTTGTCTTCATTCTGTGCATTTTTGTGGTTTCAGCTATGGTTCCTTGTTCATTACTATGAATAGCTGCATCGTTCTTTGCATCGTAATCCAGTAGTGCGGGCTTTGGGAATGGCCTCGTATGGCAGCAAAGCATTCTGGGAATTGTAGTCTTTCATCCCCATGAGACAAAAATACATTTTCTTTGTCTTTTCTCAGTCTAGAAAACACCAATTCAAAAATATTTTCACATTTCTACTACATTAATGACCCAGTTTAAATACAGATTCATCTTTCCAGCGCTGAAGTACCCCTTTAAGTTTGACCCACTGGAGTCACATGGACTATATTAATGATGTCTTTACTACCTTTCTGAGCCTGCGTCAAAAATATCTTCATTTGTGACCAGAAGATGAATGAAGGTGTTACGGGTTTGGAATGACGAAAGGATTAGTGCGGAAGTGGCTCAGTGGTTCATGTAGGTTGTCTACAAACCAGAAGGTTGGTGATTCAATCCCCGGTTCCACCTGACCAAGTTTTTAACATACATACAAATAATTAAATGTGTGTATACTGAAGATATGAATAGTTTAAATTTAGACTGGATATTGGACTTCAAGACTTAGACAACCTAATTTTCGGATCATGGAAACTTGAATGCATAATTAAAATATAGGGCACAATATGTATAGATAATTTTTATGATACTTTTATGGTGCTTTTGCGTCGTTTTTGTAAGGATGTTCCGGATGAAAGAAAGCTGTAATGGTTTTGTAAAGCTTTACACTGTAAAAATAAATAAAAAGTCTGTAAACTGCTCTGACTTCGGTAACCTTTTGTTGTTGTGCTGGTTACCGGTTACAAATATTTGAGGTTAGGAAAAATGCATTTAGTCACTCTTTCCTGATAAACTCTGAAACCCTACCTTATAATCTAAAGATGTCAATAACAGCATTCTTTTTTTCATTCCAGAAGATATTTCCTCTTAAACAGGTCCGAGACTCATTTAAAAGCTGCGAAACTTCCTGCTAATCCACATCAGGGACAAAAGCAGCAGAAGAAACAGTTTGAGGTAATACTTTAACTTTTCTCTTTAATGTTAAGCTCTATAAACTATATTATCATTAGACTATTCATGATTACTTGTGCAATGGATTGAAAAAAATCTCTCTCTCTCTCTCTCTCTCTCTCTCTCTCTCTCTCTCTCTCTCTCTCTCTCTCTCTCTCTCTCTCTCTCTCTATATATATTTTTTTTTAAAAAAAATTTATAAAAGGCAGATGATAAAATAAATTTAAAAAAAGTTTGAACACATTACTATTTGTAATGTTTTTGAAAGAAGTTTCTTCTGCTCATCAAGCCTGCATTTATTTGGTCAAAAATTTAAAAAAAATATTTTGTGATTATATTACAATTTAAAATATTTGCTTTTTATTTTATTATACTTTTAATTGTCATTTATTTCTGTGATGCAAAGCTGACTTTCAGGATCGTTTCTCCAGTCTGCAGTGATCATGATCCTTCAGAAATCATGTGTTGGAAACAGTTCTGCTGCTTAACATATTTGATGAATAAAAGGTGCAAAAGAACTGCATTTATTCAAAATAAAAACATATTTTCAAATAATCTAAATCTCCTTTACTATCATTGTTTTATCAATTTAACACATCCTTGCTGAATAAAATTATTGATTTATAAATAAATAAAAAGATGACTGACCCCAAATTACTGACCAGTAGTGTATATTTTTGTTACAAAAGATTTCTATTTTTAAAACATTTGCTTCTTTTTTTTTTGTTTTTATTTTTTTTTACTTTTTATTCATTAAAGTATTATAAAAAAGTATCACAGGTTATGAAAAAAAATATTAAGCAGCAGAACTGTTTCCAACTTTGAAAATGAATCCTCATATCTGAATGATTTCTGAAGGATCATGATCACTGCAGACTGGAGGAACAATCCTAAAAATTCAGCTTTGATCACAGAAATAAATGACAATTTAAAGTATAATAAATTGAAAACCAATTATTTTAAATTGTAATAATATATCACAATATTAATTTTTCTCTTTATTTTTGATCAAATAAATGCAGGCTTGATGAGCAGAAGAAACTTCTTTCAAAAACATTACAAATAGTAATGTGTCCAAACTTTTGGGCTGTACTGTAGATGTAATTTAATAATTAATATTTTCTATTATCTATCTATTTCTATTTTAATATATTGTCAAATGTTATTTATTTCTGCGATCAAAGCTGAATTCATCGCCATTACTCTTATTTTCGATGCTAGACTCTCCTTAGTCTTCTTCTGTCACATGATCCTTCAGAAATCATTCTGATATGATGATTTGCTGCTTAAGTAACATTTAAATTATCAATGTTTATAGATTTGTTTTTGAAAACCAGGATTTTTATTTGACATATACATTATCATCATTATAAATGTCTTTACTGTCGCTTTTGATCAATTTAATTAAAAAAAAAATGCTGAAAAATTATTATTATTATTATTTATTTATTTTTAATTTCTTTCAAATAAAATCTAATATTTGTAAAACGTAGTTTTACCAAACAGTCACATTTGCTGTTACAATGGGTATTAAAGGGTATTATTAAAGTGTTTTGAAGGCATGACAAGTTACTTATATATAAATATTTGTATTTTTAATCATATTGAGATTATACTGTACATGACTGTAAGTTCTTTGTGAACTAATTAAGCTGTTTATGCTGTTTATTACATATTTTAAAGTAACTGTAGAAATGTTTTTGTCATGAATTTAAAACAAATTCACTAATATTGTCTAAAAGCAATAAGGTGCTGTTAATATAAGAAATATACATAAAAGTATGCATAGTGTAAAATGCATAGTAGGACAATGGTTGATAATTAATAATAATTTGGTTTTGAAAATTAGCTGTTTTAAATGTTTTTAAATGACTCAGATTTGATTAAATGTTTGACTAATGTTTTCTAAGGGTTTTTAGTAAGAGGTATTCCAGACTGAAACTGGTTTAAATGTATTTATAATAATGCATGATCCTCAAATAATGCTTTCTGATTACAGAAGAAGGAATTCTGGTTTAATCTCTGACTTCATGAGATCATCATGAGATTGTCTCTGGTTTCACAGCTTCTGCTGGTGTTCATATCAGTCTTCTGGCTGTCACTGAGTAAGGTTTTTTCCTGTTTGATTTTCAGTCTTAATGTGGCAAGGACAATTAAAAAAATATATATTAAAAAAATAAAATAAAAATAAAAAATAAAAATAAATATATATATATATATATATATATATATATATATATATATATATATATATATATATATATATATATATATATATATATATATATATTTTTTTTTTTTTTTTTTATTTTTTTTTTTTTATTTTTATTATTATTTACTAATCAACTCTCACCCTCTTTAAAAGCCAGGGCACAAACAACAGCTGAAACAACATCTGCAGTGACAACAACATCTGCAACAACATCTGAAACAACAACATCTGAAACAACAACATCTGCCGCAACATCTGCACCGACAACAACATCTGCAACATCTGCAACAACCACAACATCTGCACCGACAACAACACCTTCAACAACATCTGCAGTGACAACAACATCTGCAACAACATCTGAAGCAACAACATCTGCCACAACATCTGCACCGACAACAACATCTGCAACAACATCTGAAACAACAACATCTGCCGCAACATCTGCAACAACCACAACATCTGCACCGACAACAACACCTTCAACAGCATCTGCACCGACAACAACACCTTCAACAACATCTGCAGTGACAACAACACCTTCAACAACATCTGCACCGACAACAACACCTTCAACAGCATCTGCACCGACAACAACACCTTCAACAGCATCTGCACCGACAACAACACCTTCAACAACATCTGCAGTGACAACAACATCTGCAACAACATCTGAAACAACAACATCTGCCGCAACATCTGCACCAACAACAACATCTGCAACAACATCTGCAACAACCACAACATCTGCACCGACAACAACACCTTCAACAGCATCTGCACCGACAACAACACCTTCAACAACATCTGCAGTGACAACAACATCTGCAACAACATCTGAAACAACAACATCTGCCACAACATCTGCACCGACAACAACATCTGCAACAACATCTGCAGTGACAACAACACCTTCAACAACATCTGCACCGACAACAACACCTTCAACAGCATCTGCACCGACAACAACACCTTCAACAGCATCTGCACCGACAACAACACCTTCAACAACATCTGCAGTGACAACAACATCTGCAACAACATCTGAAACAACAACATCTGCCACAACATCTGCACCGACAACAACATCTGCAACAACATCTGAAACAACAACATCTGCCGCAACATCTGCAACAACCACAACATCTGCACCGACAACAACACCTTCAACAGCATCTGCACCGACAACAACACCTTCAACAACATCTGCAGTGACAACAACACCTTCAACAACATCTGCACCGACAACAACACCTTCAACAGCATCTGCACCGACAACAACACCTTCAACAGCATCTGCACCGACAACAACACCTTCAACAACATCTGCAGTGACAACAACATCTGCAACAACATCTGAAACAACAACATCTGCCACAACATCTGCACCGACAACAACATCTGCAACAACATCTGAAACAACAACATCTGCCGCAACATCTGCAACAACCACAACATCTGCACCGACAACAACACCTTCAACAGCATCTGCACCGACAACAACACCTTCAACAACATCTGCAGTGACAACAACACCTTCAACAACATCTGCACCGACAACAACACCTTCAACAGCATCTGCACCGACAACAACATCTTCAACAGCATCTGCACCGACAACAACACCTTCAACAACATCTGCAGTGACAACAACATCTGAAACAACAACATCTGCCGCAACATCTGCACCAACAACAACATCTGCAACAACATCTGCAACAACCACAACATCTGCACCGACAACAACACCTTCAACAGCATCTGCACCGACAACAACACCTTCAACAACATCTGCAGTGACAACAACATCTGCAACAACATCTGAAACAACAACATCTGCCACAACATCTGCACCGACAACAACACCTTCAACAGCATCTGCACCGACAACAACACCTTCAACAACATCTGCAGTGACAACAACACCTTCAACAACATCTGCACCGACAACAACACCTTCAACAGCATCTGCACCGACAACAACACCTTCAACAGCATCTGCACCGACAACAACACCTTCAACAACATCTGCAGTGACAACAACATCTGCAACAACATCTGAAACAACAACATCTGCCGCAACATCTGCACCGACAACAACATCTGCAACAACCACAACATCTACACCGACAACAACACCTTCAACAGCATCTGCACCGACAACAACACCTTCAACAACATCTGCAGTGACAACAACATCTGCAACAACATCTGAAATAACAACATCTGCCGCAACATCTGCACCAACAACAACATCTGCAACAACATCTGAAACAGCAACATCTGCACCGACAACAACATTTGCAACAACATCTGCAACAACAACATCTGCCGCAACATCTGCACCGACAACAACATCTGCACCGACAACAACACCTTCAACAACATCTGCACCGACAACAACACCTTCAACAACATCTGCACCGACAACAACACCTTCAACAGCATCTGCAGTGACAACAACACCTTCAACAACAACATCTGAAACAACAACATCTGCACCGACAACTACACCTTCAACAACATCTGCACCGACAACAACACCTTCAACAACATCTGCACCGACAACAACACCTTCAACAACATCTGCACCGACAACAACACCTTCAACAACATCTGCACCGACAACAACACCTTCAACAACATCTGCACCGACAACAACACCTTCAACAACATCTGCACCGACAACAACACCTTCAACAGCATCTGCACCGACAACAACACCTTCAACAACATCTGCACCGACAACAACATCTGCAGTGACAACAACATCTGCACAGACATCTGCACCGACATCTGCACCGACAACAACATCTGCACAGACAACAACATCTGCACCGACATCTGCAGTGACAACAACATCTGCACCGACATCTGCAGTGACAACAACATCTGCACCGACATCTGCAGTGACAACAACATCTGCACCGACATCTGCAGTGACAACAACATCTACCACAACATCTGCAGTGACAACACCTGCAACAACAACAACAACAACACCTGCAACAACAACAACAACAACACCTGCAACAACAACAACACCTTCCAATAACATAGCATTGCCATTAACAACATCTGCAGGTAATTACGGAATGTTGAATTAGAACCAGATCTGTAGTGTGAACTGAACAATTTTGAGAAGAAACTGATATATAACTGATCATATATATATATGATAATTGTTATTATTATTATTATTATTATTATTATTATTATTATTATTATTAATTCATTAATTTATTTGTTTATTTATTAATTTATTTATTATTTTTTTATTTTTTTTTATCTTTTGTTGTTATATCAAAGGAACTCAAGAATGAAATGTCCCTCTCTCTAATATCACCTGCCCCTGACTAGTACGGAGCCCCTTACATGACATGCAAGAAAAAAAAAAGGTAAATAGTGCGCACGATTTACTATTTCGTTCCTTTGATTTATAAATTGTGCGCATGTTATACTAATTTGTTCTCTCGATTTATAAATTGTGCGCACGATTTAGTAAATCGAGGGAACAAATTAGTTAAACGTGCGCACTATTTATAAATCAAAGGAACAAAATAGTAAAATATGCGCATGATTTCTAAATCGAGGGAACAAAATAGTAAATTGTTCGCAGGATTTAGCCTACTAGTTTTTCCACTGCATGTCATGTGCGGGGCACCGTAGACTAGCTATAGCAAAAATAGAAAATTATGGATCAGTGCATGCTGAAAAACTATTGGCTATTTACAGAAATTCAAAGTGTCTTCAAAATACTTTAAAATGCCCTGCCTCAGCTGAGATCTCATCTGAGGGATGGGTCGTGAGGGACGGGTCGTGAGGGACGGGTCGTGTGGGACGGGTAGTGAAGGACGGGTCGTGAGGGACGGGTCGTGTGGGACGGGTCGTGAGGGACGGGTCGTGAGGGATGGGTCGTGAGGGACGGGTAGTGAAGGACGGGTCGTGAGGGACGGGTCGTGTGGGACGGGTCGTGAGGGATGGGTCGTGAGGGACGGGTAGTGAAGGATGGGTCGTGAGGGACGGGTCGTGAGGGACGGGTCGTGAGGGACGGGTCGTGAGGGATGGGTCGTGAGGGACGGGTCGTGAGGGATGGGTCGTGAGGGACTGGTCGTGAAGGACGGGTCGTGAGGGACGGTTTATGAGGGACGGGTCGTGAGGGACGGGTCGTGAGGGACGGGTCGTGTGGGACGGGTCGTGAGGGATGGGTCGTGAGGGACGGGTCGTGAAGGACGGGTCGTGAGGGACGGGTCGTGAGGGATGGGTCGTGAGGGACGGGTCGTGAGGGACGGTTTATGAGGGACGGGTCGTGAGGGACGGGTCGTGAAGGACGGGTCGTGAGGGACGGGTCGTGAGGGATGGGTCGTGAGGGACGGGTCGTGAGGGACGGTTTATGAGGGACGGGTCGTGAGGGACGGGCCGCGTGGGGACGGGCCGCGAGGGACGGGCCGAGTGGGACGGGTCGTGTGGGACGGGTCGTGTGGGACGGGTCGTGTGGGACGGGTCGAGTGGGACGGGTCGTGAGTGACGGGTCATGAGTGACGGGTCGAGTGGGACGGGTCGTGAGGGACGGGTCATATGGGACGGGTCGTAAGGGACGGGTCAAGTGGGACGGGTCGAGTGGGACGGGTCGAGTGGGACGGGTCGTATGGGACGGGTTGTGAGGGACAGGTCGAGTGGGACGGGTAGGTCGCATGTGAGGGCCGCCCGCACTTTAGCCAGTAAACACGCCATCAGAGAAGAGTTACTTCGATTAAAGTTTATGCATATGGATTCAAAAAATATGATGTGGCTAGATAAATCATTTGTAATAAAAAATACAATATTACATAAAAAATTACATATTTATAATAAATACTACAATATTACATAACAAAGAATGTCCTTTTTTTGTGCTTTTTTTCTTTCATAGGAATTACAACAACGACAACAACGACAGCAAAGGCACTTACAGGTAGTTACCCACATTTAAATGAATAATATTTTCACATCAGAATTACTGCAGTTTTGAGATTATGACAAATCTTCATCAGACACAGAGTTGGAGTTGGACTGCTGGTGAGGTGTTTGTTTTCCCACAGAAGGTTCTGTTTGGTGGGTTTATGCCAGCCCTTCTAAAGAAGTTATGTAGGCTGATTGTTATTTTGGAGACTTTCTGAATAGAGGATAGGGCTTTTTCATCGCCAATATCAATCTTTGAGATTAGCTCTGGACATCCCTAAAATATATATGTGTGTGTGTGTATATATATATACTGGGAATTTTCTAAAAGGGGCGGCTTGTACAACTTGAATGCTGTACCACCTGACCACTACAGATCCATTTTGGCTTTGATAGTGTTGCCATTGTAATGCACAATTATGAGTCTGAGAACATCACGTTTTGTCATCTTGTACAGTAAGTAGTACATGGCACGGATGCACCATGTTGTTATCAACTGTGCAAATACTGTGCAGGTAAGGATATTTTGCTTTCACCCATGTGTTTGAGTAATGTATTACATCTTTGTGTTTGTTAGATCACCTGTCTGTTTTTGGCATACTGTGGAGGTAAATTAATTATTGTGACTTTTGTACATCTGTTTAAGTATTAATATACTTTAAATGTTTTCCAGATGCTTGGAACATAGCCATCAATAATGCGACTGTAACTCCAAACACATCTGTGGCAGGTAAAGTATAAGCTATGCCATAATGACTGTGGAAGTTTTGACAGAAACAGAGGATGTATCATGAAAATCGATAATTCAGTAGTGTGTTTGTGTTTTTAGACAAAGACTGCAGATAAAAAGTGTTTCAAATTTGCAGATGCAAAAGAAAAACTACTCCCTGTTCAGACCATTATGTGCAACTACACACACACACACACACACACACACACACAAACCAAAAGTTTCCCACTTTAATATAGTATATAAGTGGGAAACGTCTGACCAATGACAAGACAGAAAAGTTCATTTGAATCAAATAAAACATAAACATATCTTTAGAGTAAAGACAATGCAATTGCACGATTTGGACAGATAATTCCTAGGACATTTCTGACGTGAATGCACCATTTTGAATTACGTTCACATCAGAAAGGGCCTATGAATCGGGCCCTGTGACAATCATCCCCTGCGAGTTACAGAAGGTAAAGCACCCTTCTGTCAATTTGCTTATATTTACTAAGGTGCCAGTATGGATCACTTTGGCATTTATTTAAACTAAATTACTCTGGGACATTTCCGACTGGATTTGGCCAACCCAAATTTAAAAGCTTCCCATTCCCAGTGATAAACATTTAATGATATGTTGTCTGAGCTTTAATAAGATAACTATGCAGGAAGAAACGCAGGCAGCAGGACTAATGAGTAGTACTACATTAACACTTCAGCTACTACTATTAACTAATATGGAACAAGCTTAACTAATTATAAATAACATAACATTTAGGTTATACTTCCCTATTAAGTAATTCATAATTACTGAATGAGAATAGCGTCATTAATGACTATTAACTAAGTGACAAATAATAATTAACATTATTGTGTGTCTGAGAGTACTAGTGATTTGACCATAATTTTAATGTAAAAAAAAAAAACGTTTTCCCTTTAAAATAATGGTCCAGATCACGAGTAGTTCCTGTAGTGATGTTGAGAGTAAACAAAAATATCTCACATCTCAGACACGTTCATTTTGTGATAGCAATTTATTTGTAATTCTTTGTCATTTGTCATAGTTAGTTCTTAATTATTCTAAATTGTTACCTATTTTTGTTTTATTTTTTTATATTTATATTTAAAGACACTTACCTGGCACACTTTGTTTCTTCAAAATCATTTGCAAGACCATACAGAGAAATGAATTAGTGGTTAAATATTTTACTGTCACATCCACATTAGTCCACCACCAGAGGGCATCATCGTCTTCCCGCTAGCCAGATTCAAACAGGAGCTCCATAAATCAGTGAAATGTAAACATCAGCTAACAGAAATTGTTTTAAATGCCTATGTAATACTGCTTTTCCCTATTGTGCCTGCAGGTGGCACTGCCACTTGTAATTATCACAAATGGTGTTAGGATCCTACTGGAATTGCTCAGCCTATCATTCTTCTCCAAAATAAATCACATTTTTGAGGGCCTAAACATGCTCAGAAATTCATGAAACTTTGCACATGCGTCAAAAGTGTTCATTTTCATAAATTCAGTTCAGTTAGAGAACAGACACTCCAATTAAAAACTGAACGTGTCTGTTCAATAGAATGTGATTTAGCCGCTGAGGGAGTCTCACAGCCCAAAACGCTGCAGGAGTCAGATCACATTGACAGTCATGGGTGAGCTCGTGACGAGAACTGAGGTAAACACGTCCGCGGCATAGATTCACAGCGCATGTTCAGTCTGGCACGTTTTCAGTTCATGCCTTTGAAAGCTTAACTTTCATAGGAATTAGTTTGAGAAGTTGAAAGACTTAGGGTGCTTTCACACCTACCTTGTTTGGTCTGGATTTTCAGACTTTTCAGTTTGGTACGAACCAAACCTCCCTCGGACCATGGTCTGGACCAAACAGACGAAATTTGGTCCGACGAAAAGAGGTAGTCTTGGTCCGGACCAAACAGAACAAAGGTTCGGTTCGTTTCGTGTGTGAAAGCATTTTCTGTATAGTTAGGACTTTCAGACCATTTACAGGAAGTTCTGGTGTAGGACTAGTGAAAAAACACAGATTAAACTCACAGCACATGCAGTGATGGAGCGCGCAGCATTTTAAACAGAACCGCTTGTGTAGTCATGTCAGCTCGCGTGAACAGCGTGCTCTGCTTGACTATATATATATATATATATACATATATATATATATATATATATATATATATATATATATATATATATATATATATATATATATATATATATATATATATATATATATATATATATATTTCTAATGTCTGTGAGAAGTAGCCTGTATGCTGAGTTTCGGTTTATTTATGAGACCGCTCCAGTTCATGTGCAACGCAAATGATCACTCCGTCACGGGATGTCTGCTATATTATTTATTTAAGCTTATTTATTAAATTCAGGCAAATTATGAAACATTTATTAAAATTAAGATAAAAAATATAAAGCTTTCTACAAAACAAATCTTAATAACGTGGTCAAAATTATTTCTGACTCGATGTCTTTGACATATATTGCACATTTGTGCACGTTTCATAATCAATATAGCCTAGATGAAATTTAAAAATAACATTATAATATTTAAACATAACTATAAAAAAATATATTTTTTTAAACATTGTTTGGCTAAAAAGCCTATCTTCTAGGAGCTCCTCCTTTCCTGTCAGCGCCGATCAAATGTCTGCACAACGAGGACGTTCAGTTGGTGAATTTGCCTCGAGTATAGCGAGTACAGTTATGTGCTGACATAACTGCAATGTGAAAGCAAACCAAAAAAAAACAAATGTCCAAACAAGAACTTTGGTTCAGACCTTGGTGGATACTTTCAGGTGTGAAAACGCCCTTACTTTACTTTGCTGGCCACACCGTTTAAACATGAATGCCTGAGGCTGCAGCTGTGAGCTGAGTGCTGTGAGTGTGATCTCCATCCCCCACACGCGAGTAAAAAACATGCGGAAATGGCTCCCTCTGCTGGCTGTAGTCTTTAGCCTCTGGCCAACAATTCGTCCGATGGTGCAAATTGGCGATATTTGCATCATAGGAGGAATTTTTCCAGAAATAAAAAACATAAATCTCTCGTCTCAGGGGGATATGAGGGGGGGGCACAATCATTCGAATACACTCCAGGGTTTCTACTGATACAAAGCAATATGCTAATGGAGTAACCCTTTGAAGTAACCCTTTAAGGTCTTATGATGTTAAATTGTGAAGATCTTCAGTTTTCACTGAACACCATTCCCGATGAGGACGCACCTTTTGTCAATTGCTTTGTTGGGTCTTTGACAAAATCTGTGGGAGGAGTAGCGCGGCGAAATTTTGTGTGGAATAATAATAAGAAGAACTAGAAAGTACAATTCCTGAAGAAATTGTGAGTGGTGCTTGCCGTGGCAAAACTCGGGGCCCTGTGGCATTTGTGATGCAAAAAAGCCAAGCAACATGATGTTAGCATGATGCTAACATGAATAGCATGTTGTTAGCATAGGATAAGCAAGTTATTAGCATAATGCTAACATGATTAGCATGTGGTTAGCACGATGCTAACATGATTAGCATGTTGCTAGCATGATGCTAACATGATTAGCATGATGCTAGCATGAAGCTAACATTATTAGCATGTTGTTAGCAGCATGATTAGCAAGTTATTAGCATAATGCTAACATGATTAGCATGATGTTAGCATGATGCTAACATGATTAGCATGTTGCTAGCATGATGCTAACATGATTAGCATGATGTTAGCATGATGCTAACATGATTAGCATGTTGCTAGCATGACGCTAACATGATTAGCATGTTGTTAGCATGATGCTAACATGATTAGCATGATGCTAGCAATATGATTAGCATGTTGCTAGCATGATGCTAACATGATTAGCATGTTGCTAGCATGATGCTAACATGATTAGCATGTTGCTAGCATGATTAGCATGTTGCTAGGTGGTTGCTAGGGTGTTTTTGGTGGTTGCTAGGCGGTTGCTAGGGTGTTCTGGGTGGTTGCTAGGGCGTTGCTAGGTGGTTGCTAGGCGGTTGCTATGGTGTTCTGGGCGGTTGCTAGGGCGTTGCTAGGTGGTTGCTAGGGTGTTCTGGGTGGTTGCTAGGGCGTTGCTAGGGTGTTGCTAGGCAGTTGCTATGGTGTTCTGGGTGGTTGCTATGACGTTGCTATGTGGTTGCTAGGGTATTCTGGGTGGTTGCTAGGGCGTTGCTAGGGTGTTGCTAGGCAGTTGCTATGGTGTTCTGGGTGGTTGCTATGACGTTGCTATGTGGTTGCTAGGGTATTCTGGGTAGTTGCTATGGAGTGGCAACATCCCATAATGATACCCCAAAATCACCTTGCCAGTACTAATTATATAAACCAACCCCCATGTCTCTATGATTTTCGGATGCAGAGATCTGAACAGTTGCTAGGGTACTCTGTTTGGTTGCTATGGAGTGGCTTGGCAGCATCCCATAATGCTACCCCAAAATCACCTTGCTAGTAGGAATGATATAAACCAACCCCCGTGTCTCTATGATTTTCTGATGCAGAGATCTGAACAGTTGCTAAGGTACTCTGTTTGGTTGCTATGGAGTGGCTTGGCACCATCCCATAATGATTCCCCAAAATCCCCCTGCCAGTATGAATGATATAAACCAACCCCCGTGTCTCTATGATGTTCAGATGTGAAGATATACACTTTGGATTTGGGTTGTTAGGGTGCTTGATAATGGTTGCTAGGGAGTGGCTAGGAGGTGTTGAAGGTGATTTGTGATTGGCCGTTGATGCCCTGAGTCAATCAAACCCACCCTCATGTTTCTATGACACTCCTATCCAGAGATATAACTTTGATCTTTTTCAATGGAAGTCAATGGGATCGGTTGTTAGGGAGCTCTAAACGGTTGCTAGGGCGTGGCTTAATAACATCATCATGATCCTGAGATAGTGATTGGTTGTCTGAGTAGATTGGGCCCACCCCCTTGTGTCTGTGAGTCTGTGAAACAGAGATATGCTCAATACAAAATCCCTATGGGATTTACCATTGAATGAGAAACGCATGCGTTGCATGCGTTTCATGGGACGACCCTCCCCATGTTAAGTCAATGGGCCTTTTTTTCGATTTTTGGGGAGCTCTAGCACCCCAGGGGTACAACTTACACCCCTTTGAGATGTGTGTGCTGAGAGATCCTATCAGCCCCTTCAAATTTCGTATTAGAGACGAGTGTTTTTGAAATCCTCGCTCGGAGCTACGAGTGGTCAAAGTTTTCGTCATGTTACGTCGATGGGACGTGTTCGCTACTTTTTCGCCCCTGGGGCGAGCCCCGTACCCCTGTATCTGTGGCGACCTGACAAATCTGTTTCATCATGAAAAAGGAAGCTGTTGTAAGTCAGGCATACAATCTGCCCCAAACTTCACATGCTTGCTAAGATTCCTAGCCTGTCATAGCGCCACCTGCTGCAACAGGAAATCACATGTTTTACACAGTAATTAGCTCCCAGAAACACATGTAAATATGCCATGAAGTACTAAACTATTGTATGTGATTTACGCCACGAAACAGGAAGTTTTTGTAACACAGGCATACAATGTCCAATCTGCCTTAAAATGTCATATTTTTGATAATAGTTCTGACCTGAGCCAAAATATTTGTTTTTCCTGAGGCCACCGGGTGTGTGGGCCCTTCCATTGCTGCTTAGCTTTAAATTGTTGTTGTGTTCTTTAAAATAAATTCAGAAAAAGTAAAGTATTCCTTAATATTGGCTGTGTCGTTTGAACGTGTTTTCTACATGTTATGATAGTAAGAGAACTTAACAGAATTTTTATTTGTTCATTGCAGCACCAGGAATATTCTACCCATTCGGCTCAGCAGCAGGAGACATAAGAAACCCTGCTGATGATGATGGAAGCTCCTCAGTTATTCAGCTGTCGAGTCCATTTCTGTTCTTTGGCCGCACATACCAGCAGATTTATGTGAGATTTTGGTTCCATCTTTTTCTGATTGGTGAATGCTTTATCAACTCCTCTGTGATCATGTGGCTGTGATTTTGATGATATTTCTCATGTTTCAGGTTAATAATAATGGACACCTCACATTCAGCCAGGCTTCATCACAGTATGTTCCCTACTCTTTTCCTGCTAATAGAAGTCAAGATATAATCGCTGGTCTCTGGACTGACCTTGATAACCGTTTGAGAGGAGTGATTTCATATCATCAGTACACTAATGGAAGCGTTCTCACACGAGCCACTCAGGATATAAACAATCACTTTCCAAGTCTGGCCTTCAAAGCCTCTTGGGTCTTTGTTGCAACGTGGGATAAAGTTGCTTACTACAACTTGACCAGCACAGTAAGATGCTATATTGAACACACGAGTACACAAATGAAAATGACAGAAAAATGTATAATGAATTAAAACAGAAATAATAATGATGATGTCAGTCAGTAATGCTCTTAAACAGTGAATGCTAAGTTTAAAGTGAATATGTTTTTCCAATCTTTTCAGGAAACATCGTTTCAAGTGGTTTTAATTTCAGGCAGTAATTTTTCATTTATTTTGATGAATTATGGTGACATTGCTGCAACAGGACTTCCAGTGGAGGTAAAAGAAACATCTGTGTTAAGAACAAAATTGTACTATTCAATACTCTATTACAGTAAATGTTCTGTGCATGCAGTGCCTTGTGAAAGTATTTGTACCACTTAATTTTTCACATCTCTATACTCCAAACACCATAATGAAAATAAATAAATAAATACAGCAGTATTTGTACTCAGTAATTGAAGCACCTCTACAGCCTCAAATCGTTGTGGGTATGAGGTGCAAAACATCTGCATTTGATTTTCTGCCATTCGTCTCCAGAGGCCTGTTGTATGAAACTAGTTGACCAAACTCTGAGTTTCAAAGTAAGTTTAGAGTTGACAAAACCATACAAATCCAACCTGGTTTAGATTCAGTGGGCTCGCAACGCTTGGTAAAAACTCAGGGTTTGATCCAAACTTTGCAATTTAACTCTGAAAGTGAAAAACCAGAAAGTGCAACGTTGAGAGTCACTGTGAGGCTCTTCTCACATGAGATAATTTACTTCTTTGAAGATGAAGAGATAGTAATAAAAAGTATCATGAAATAAAACGTGTTTACATGGCTGGAATAAAGAGTGTGATAGTTTGTTCAAGATTGGGCTCTGCCCAGGCCACTCAAGGACATTTGCAGAGTTGTCCATAAGCCACTCTTGCATTGTTTTTGTTCTTGTTGAAAATCCCTAGTATAATGTTGATGTCACCGAAGCCCCGCTCACTGTTGACAGCTGCATGCATGGTTACTTATTCGTGTTTGATAAGCGAGCTTCTGGGCTGCTGGTGAACTGTTAGCTGTCATTCCAACCCGATCTCACGACAATCCGTACATATTTTACGAGATGGCTAATTTGTATGAATTTGTACGACCTCACTCATATTCAATTCTTATGTTTTTTGCTAAATCGCTAAATCGCACATATATGATGAGTTACCCAAATGACCTCCCCTAAACCTACCTGTCGCTGCGGTTTAGACAAAATCTTACAAATTTGTACTAATTAACTAACAATTGTAAAGCGTAAGTATAAGCATAAGTATAACAAAAGTCTGCAAATTAACAAAATGAAGTGGTTCAAGTACATTTGCAAGATACTTTATGAACTATTTGCATGATTATAATGTTTTTACATATTTTCAGGCTGGTTATGACACAGTAAACTCCACTAACTATTTTATGATTAATGGATCAAACAACGGGAGCTTCATCTCAAACCTCAAAAACTCCAGTAATATCAATGTTCCCGGTCGATGGGCCTTCAGGGTGGACGGTGGAACAACTTCAAACAAAAGTAACCATTACTATCAGTTTATTCATCATTATAAATTGTGTTATGTCATTCCCAGAAAAAAAAAGTTTTACGAATCATACATGTACCATATGTAGACACTCAAACCGTGTGTATATTGTATGTTTGTGTGTTTCCCTTTAGACAACATCGTTGGACTTAGAATGCAAATTTCCTCGTTTTTAGACCTAACACAGAATGGAAACATTGAGATTGTTTTACAGCAAGTACGTCACAAACATTACTATTTACACAAAATACAGTGCTAATAGACAACATAGGAAAGATTGATCTGTCTTTTGTTTCAGTTAAAACAGGAGCTGGTCAAGAAAGGTCTGCCAACGGTCAGCATAGACCTAAAGTCAAGAAAAGTGCAAATGATAAAGCCGTAAATTCAGTCTCCTTCAGGAAAATAAAGTAATTTTCTTAGTGTCTGACAGCAAGTATCTCATTGATCTAAGTGAACTCTTTCTTCTGAATCTACTGCCAGATGAAGAACTGCATTTAATGTTGGTATGTATATATGTTTCTCGGAAAAAAGAATGCCGCTCAGCAAGAAGGACAATCCACCACTGAGATCATTGATCCTCCTCTTTTATTTGTCTCATCATGCTTTGTGTTATTAAAAGTCCCCAAGGGTTTCGACTAACCAGATCTGAACTGAGAAACGAAAGTAAACCTGTGAACTCTGTGCTTTAGCTAAAACTTGCGTAAGTATAAACATTCTTCGCCCCTACTGTAAACTATTTGCTTTCACGCCCTGGATAGTCTCAGTGGTGAGGACATTCAGAAGTTCATTACATTACATAAATGAAATATGTATATAAATATATATATATATATATATATATATATATATATATATATATATATATATATATATATCAGGATTAACACCACATAAGCTAATCAACACAATATAATATGAGCATATACCTCACTGTCATATTTTTTCCCTGTCTCATTTGGACTTTGAGTTTGTTTTGCACTGTTCTGTTCTGTTCAGTTAATCTATAGCCAGGGTTTGATTTGCCCTCATGTGTTACATTGTTCATCTTACATCTTGTTCAGTCCCTAGTGTCCCCTGTTTGTTTCAATCCTTGTCAGTTCTACCATGAAGACTCAGACGGCAGCTGAATGTTTAAACAGATGGAAGTGAGTTACACTGAATCATGTTTAGTTGTATAGAAAGGTTCTTTGGCGTAGGCCCCGTTATTAGTCAAATATCCTGGGGGTGCAGATTTGGCTGAACCGGCCTGAAAAATAAGACAGGGGCGGAGCCTACACCCGATGGATGGACAAGGCCAACAGAGGATTCAGTGCTTGTACTTTAGGTGCCAAGCAGTGATTGGCCAGATTTATTATTATGAATGAATAATGTGGCATTATAGTCGTCCTGGTAGAACTTACACTGGTGATTTCTCGTATTTAAAAAAGTGGCTGTTCCATCTCCTGTGTATTTGTTCCTACATATCCTTTAGAAGTTTACTTTTGGGTTTGTTTGTTTTTACCAGAGAAATGTTTGACCCTGCCTTTATTTTCTTATATAGCCTAGATTCTTATTTCAACTACCTGCTGTTCTGATATGATTATCTTTGTTACCTACTTATTTTCTTTTGTATTGCTGGTACCATTATAATAGCTATAAACTTTAGATAACTACTATTGATATTTTGTTTGGTTTTTAAAAAGATCTGTCACGTACATTTGAATGAATGAATGAATGAATGAATGAATGAATGAATGAATGAATGAAGCACGCAAATGCAACACAGCCATCGTCATTATGGCCCCTCCCACCGACTAAACACGATGTGATTGGCCGGGCAAGAGTTAGGGGAATACAGCTCAGAAGGGTATTGAGTGTTGCTAGACGACACTCGTGGGCAGATTCAATTTGCTGCCGCTAGGGTGCGTCTAGATTTCTAGGCTAAAAGTCACCTACACTGTAAAAGTGGAGGCAAGTGTAAATAATATATTATTTAATTTAACACCAGTAAATTTAATTGTTACATGAAATATTGCATGTCAAGGCTATGTGTTCATACGTCAGTTAAAATATAAATCATTCGTGACATTCTCCTTCCGTAAATGCACGTTCTTAAGCCGATTGTGCCAAAAGGGGGTCGCACAACTTTTACCAAAGAACAACTGATGTCTGTGTTAAAAAAACAGTTATGGAAATGTAGAAATTAAAGTTAAAGCTCCAATCTCCATCCAGAAGATCCAGATTTTTTTTGTTAGCGTCTCAGTGACTGATCACTCAGAGAAGCTGTCAATCATGACGTCACACTCCTGTTTTTGGAGCATCAAATATCAACTAAAACCACACATATTTAAAGAATGAACACCTAAACTAACACCAGCGGGATAAAAACAGCCTAAAATGACAGAAACCACTTTTGGGGGAAACTTTTACTTTATTTAAAGTTTAATTTTATTGTTTAGTTTGTCTCACATCCCGTTTACATTACATTTAGAGGGCCGGTTTATGACCTATACTGCTTTAAGATGCTTTGGCTTCACTTTTCAGGACTTGTGTGGCACGCTTGTGTTGGAAGAGCTGGCGCTTTTGCATAGTTAGTTATTTAATTATTCGAAACTTAGCAAACTGGTAGTAGTGATGGAAAGAAAAAGATTCATATTGAACTCTGTCAAGGGAACAATGTACTTTAATTAAACAATGTAATAACCAATTTAAAAGAAATCAATACCTACTGCTTGTCCACTGTAGGACCGTATTCCAGGACTTTATCCATGATGTACTCCGGGAGTTTCTCCACAAGTCCGTATTGGTGTACATCGACGACATCCTGGTCTACTCCCGGAGCCTGGCCGATCATCGCCACTACGTTGCGGAGGTCCTGCAATGCCTGAGGAAATTCCATCTTTATCTCAAAGCCGAGTAATGATCCTTCCACAAGCCTTTAGTGCAGTTCCTTGGATATAACATCAACAGCAGTGGCATCTGGATGGACGAGGGGAAGGTGGAAGCCATCAAGACCTGGCCAACTCCCTCAACCATCGAAGAACTCCAGAGATTCCTAGGTTTCGCCAATTTCTATCGGAGATTCATCCACAACTGCAGTATCATCTCCAGTCCACTAACCCATCTCCTGTGCAGTAAGCCCAATTCTCTGTCCTGGAACCCCGCGGCCACAAAGGCATTTGAAGACCTGAAGGAAGCCTTCACCACCGCTCCCCTCCTGGTCCACCCGGATCCCACAAAGTCTTTCGTTGTGGAAGTTGATGCGTCCACCGCAGGAGTGGTGTTGTCCCAACAGCAGGGGCTCAACTCCATCCATGTGCCGCCTTCTCCCGGAAGTTCAACCCGGCGGAGGTAAACTACGATTTTGGGAACAGGGAACTGCTTGCCATCAAGCTGGCCCTGGAAGAGTGGAGGCATTGGTTGGAGGGGTCCCAACATCTGTTTTTGGTTCTTACAGACCATAAGAACTTTGAGTACCTGAGAGATGCCTAGCGGCTCAACCCTCACTAAGCCCGTTGGGCGCTCTTCTTCACAAGGTTCAATTTCTCAATTTCCAATCATCCTGGTTCCAAGAATATGAAGGTCGGTGCTCTCTCTTGCCTCCACACTTCTGACGAACAACCTGAGAGGTCCGAGCCAATCCTCCCTGACAAGATCTTCATGAGTCCCATTGCCTGGTCAGAGGAAACCCTTCCCTCCTCCAATGCCTCTACCAACACCCCGTTGGGTTACCCACCAGGTTCCAAGTACATCCCACTGATCCACTCCGCTCACACTTCATTGGGCACTGGCCACCCAGGGGTCAATGAAACCATCTCACTGCTACGGGATTGCTTCTGGTGGCCCAACATGGCATCGGACGTCAGAAGGTACGTGAGAGGGTGTCGGGAGTGTGCTATCTCGAAAAGTCCCTGGCACCTCCCTGCCGGTAAGCTCCTCCTTCTGCCCGTTCCCAGTCGGCCATAGTCACACCTAGGAGTTGATTTCATAACAGATCTACCAGTGTCCGATGGCTACACATGCATCCTAGTTGTGGTTGATAGATTTTCCAAGTCATGTCGTCTAATTCCCTTGAAGGGCCTGCCTACGGCCATGGAAACGTCCAAACTAATGTTTAATGTGATTTTCAGATACTCCAGAATTCCAGAGGATATCATATTGGACAGAGGGCCACAGTTCATCTCCCGGGTCTGGACGGCATTCCTGTTTCTCCTAGGTGTGACCGCAAGTCTCTCCTCTGGTTACCATCCACAGACCAACGGGCAGACGGAGAGGAAGATCCAGGAGATCGGCAGATTCCTCCGTACCTTCTGCCACAGCCACCAGAACTCCTGGAACCAGTTTCTGGATTGGGCCGAGTAAATCCAGAACTCTCTTCGCCAAGCTACCACCGGACTCACTCCGTTCCAGTGCGTACTCGGGTACCAACCCCCATTGTTCCCCTGGTCAGGGGAACCATCGGATATGCCAGCGGTCAACTACTGATTCCGGGAGAGTGAGAGGGTCTGGTACTCCGCACACCACAAACTCCAGCGAGCCCTGCGCAGACGCAAGATGACAGCAGACCTTCGGCGATCCAGCACCCCCACCTTCCAGCCAATGAGGGACAACAGGTTGTGTCTGCAATGCAGGAAGCTCAGTCCCAGATTCATTGGCCCCTACTCCATCGTGAAGCAGATCAACCCGGTCACATATCAGCTTCAGCTACCACCTGAGTTTAGGATTCACCCCACGTTCCAGGTTTCACTGCTTAAACCTCACTATCCCTCTGTTTCTCCCTCCTCAGAGCCTGGTGTTGCTGAGGAGAGACCCCCCTCCCACTCATCATGGAGGATGGCACCGCTTACGAGGTGAAGGAGATCTTGGACTCCCGGCGCCATGGTGGTCGTCTAGAATATCTTGTGGACTGGGAGGGCTACGGCCCAGAAGAACGCTCATGGGTACCTACAAATGAATCCTAACCTGATTGTAACCTTCCATGCCTCTCACCCCAACAGACCTGCACCTTGAGGCAGAGGCCGACTACCACGATGTCTATCCGGGGTCACAGACACGCCAGGCACGCTTTCACCTGAGTACTGATTACCCACACCTGCAGCCCATCATCACCCCAATCACCAGGAGCACAAAAGGCACACGCACGCACTCATTCACTGTCCAGTCTCGTTTGTAAAAGGTACTTACCCTTCTGCTTACTTCAATGACTCCCTCAATGTTACTTACCTGGCTCTAGTGAATCCTTCCAAGTCTTCAGCATCCTCCAGTGTCCAGCGTGTGTGTTCCGTGTCTCCATTGCCAACAACCTGATCTCCAAGACAACCATCTGCAAGTACACATAGAGTATCAACCCTGAAAACCATCACCGGCAACTCTTTACCTCAGCCAAGTTACTCACCTGTTCACTCTACTGGTTCTCAAAATAAACCTGTTCACTTTCTATTCTGTCTCTGTAGCTTCTGTACCATAACATTAACGAAAATACATATAATTTTATTTAATTAAATGTGTATTAAATTACAACTAAAAGTTTTAGTTCAATCTTGAATGTAGTTTTATGCACCCTGCAGTGGCTAGTAATTTGCAGCTGATTGAGATATTCAGGCTCTTTTTCCACAGTAAAGCAAATTCCACAAAAAATGCTTGATTGAACTAATAGCTACTACAGCAACCTTAAGAATAGGAGTGACGTTCCGGATCATTGGGCCTTTACCAGTATATCAGGTTTCATCAAGATTATGTGTGTTGTGACGTCTTATGTATTGTGTTTGTGTGTGTTTGTTTGTTTGTGTGGGCACTATTTCCAGATGAGACACAGGAATTCTTTGGGCGCCAATCTAATGGTGTCTACACCAAGTAAAGCAAATGCTCATCAAAGTACACTGGTTCCCTCAATAAAAACCAATAGGATTTTCCCATAGGCTTTTGGATTATCGCAGAAACAAGCTCTTTTTGTAGAATTTTGAATTTTAAAGCCTAAATGCAGTCTCCCGAATTAAAAAGCTAAAGGTAGGCTATAAACGGACTACGTTGCTCAACGTCAACATCACCATCACCAAGGTGATCACATCCCTCAATATTCAACTCTTCAATGTTTTTATCTCAAAACATTTTCCCAGAGCGTTTGAGTTAGATGAGTTTGTAAGAGCACAATTATTAGCATAATGAGTCTGTAAAAGCGGACTGAGCTGAGGTTACCTGTTCGGCGAGATGACGTTTAATCTGAAAATCTTCCACACTAGCACTAATTATTAACAAACTGGGGGGCATTAAGTCTATGTACACGAAATATTGTGCATAGTAGTACTTTTTGGTTTGTGAATAAAGAAAGTGAAGATGAAGTCCTATATAATGTATTGTTATTATCTGCAGTACATGTGAGATTATTTCTAAATTAAAGACTTTTCAATCAAATAGAGTTTGATTTTTGTTTCTGGCAGTGTTCCAACAAAACATATGTTCTTCCATTCAAGGACGTGTTTCCCTTGTAAACAATAGGACGTGTTTAAAATCAATAGAACTTCCTGCTAACCCACAGAAGGATCAAGAGCAGCTTAGAAGAAGGGTGAGTCCAATCTACTACATTCTCTCACAGTTTTTCCTTATATCTATAGTGGAATTAACTTCCACATTATAATGTGACCCTGGACCACAAAACCAGTCATAAGGGTCAATTTTTCTTAAAATTGAATTTACATCATATGAAAGCTGAATAAATAGCGTTTTGTTGATGAATGGTTTGTTAGGACAGGACAATATTTGTTCGAGATACAGCTACAGTTGCAAGAAAACGTGTGTGAACCGCTTGCAGAATCTGTTTTTATTTTAACAAAATAAGAGAGATCATACAAAATGTGTTATTTTTTCACGGTGTGCTGGTATAGGGTATAAGGAGTTGCCGACGAGTGACAATGAGGGTGATGACTTGCAAGTGCAGGAGATGAGCCGGCCGGAGAGAGTTGGGGAAATGTTGTTCTTATTTTGTTTAAAATATTATTATATATATATATATATATATATATATATATATATATATATATATATATATATATATATATATATATATATATATATATATATATATATATAATGATCTCCACGACAACCATCTGAAAGTACACACAGAGTATCAACCCTGAAAACCATCATCGGCAACTCTATACCTCAGCCAAGTTACTCACCTGCACTACTGTTCACTCTACTGGTTCTCAAAATAAACCTGTTCACTTTCTATTCAGTCTCCGTCGCTTCTGTACCATAACATTAACGAAAATACATTGTATTTAGTTGTATTAAATTACAACTAAAAGTTTTAGTTCAATCTTGAATGTAGTTTTAGGCACCCTGCAGTGCCTAACTTAAAAAAAACACACAAATATATTACATATTTACAGTAGAAATTTACAAAATATCATCATCTTTACTTAATATCCTTATGATTTTTGGCATAAAAGAAACATCGTTAATTTTGACCCATACAATGTATTTTTGGCTATTGCCACAAATATACCTCTACGACTTATGACTGGGTTTGTGGTGCAAGGTCACATATTATAAGTTGAGACAGCAACAAATATGAAGCAATAAGCCAATCAAGTAGCTTAATGTATTCATGATTTTATAAAATAGCAATAGTTGTTCAATAAATATTTACCCTTATTTATTAATAATATTTAGAATGAGATAATTACTCCAAGCTAAATAGCAAATTTTACAATTAACTATAATAATTAACAATTTATATTAGGTGTCTTGAACATGCATTTATATTAAAATGTTAAGCATTTGATAAATCTGCTTATTGTGTACATGTTTTGCAAATTATTTTCTATTGCGTAAGTCTGACTTCACACAAAGATCTGATCTCACCATCAAACTGAGAAAATATATATTGCAATATCTTCAAACAATATTCATTGGTGAAAAAAAATGAATGTAATAAATAATTTTATACATTTCAAACTAAGTAATTGGTTTTAAAGATGTCTAATATAAACTGGGACCTTTTTCCCCCATGCTTTAAAAGAGGCTCCTACACACTCAGAAAAAAATGAGTTTAATGTAAACTAATTAGTTACATTATTCAAGATTAACATTGGTTTAGCAAGGATAATAAATCTCCCCCGATTACAGAAGAAGGACTCCTGCATGCTGGTTTTATCTCTGACTTCATCATCATGAGACTGGCTCGGGTTTCACAGCTTCTGCTGCTGCTCATATCAGTCCTGGCACTGAGTAAGATTTAGTTTCTGCTTGATTATAAATTCTAATGTGGCAAAGGTGATATAAATATACAATTTTGTGTTTCTGAATATAATAATTTCTTTCTTGTAACAGCTAGGGCACAAACAACAATGCTGGCTATAGGTAAATATAGACCTTATAATCAAAACCAGTTTTTCTCGAATCTATAATGCCTCCGATGTGATTCAACAGTGTTCTCATACACATACTAATACACAATATTTTAATCTACTTTACAGAATTGTTATATATATACCAAATATATATATAACATATATATATATATATATTTGTACCAAATAGTTAAAAAAGTTGTTGAATATATGTACCAAATATGTATATGTACCAAAAGTATATGTACCAAAAGTTAAAAAAGTTGTTGAAAAAAAAATAAAAAATAATATATATATATATATATATATATATATATATATATATATATATATATATATATATATATATATATATATATATATATAATTTTTTATTTTTTTTCAACAACTTTTTTAACTTTTGGTACATACTTATAAAACTTACTTTGAGTTAAAAAATGCTGGCTATGGTGTCAACTGAACAAAGCAATGTGAACCTGAGAAATCAGTGAGTATCTTCATGAGAAAAGAAAACTTCTCGGTTGCGTATGCAGCCCTCGTTCCCTTAATGGGGGTTTTGGTTAGAAGCCAATTACCTTCGAGATCTACAAAACGAGCCAATGGCAAGATAATGCCATGGGTCTGTGGAATTTGCATAGCACAACTCTGCCCCCTTGTGGGTATATAAGGAGCTGTGCGGCAATCTCACATCATATTACCTGCTGAGGAGCCGAGGCCGAGCGCTCTGGCTGTACCAGCGGTACAGCAGAAGTGGCAGGTGGACAACTAGCAGTTATGTCAGTGATTGACGAATGGGGGTTCAATCTAATCATGCCACTCGGCTGTCTTACAGCGTCCTGCGCTGACCTGAGCTCCCTGCTGTGAGTCTTTAGCACGAACAAGGGTCTGGACTCAAGGCCAAGACCAAGGTACACTGGGAAGCATATTCCACGTGGAACACAATGGCCTCATAAAAGACAACATATGCTTACATGTTTATCACTTTTAGCAGTGTTAAATGTAACTTCAATGGGTTTCCTGTAAAATGACACCAACATTTTGAACTTAGACCACTGTATGTGTATGGGAAACTTTTTAATTTGGGTAGGCCAAATCCAGGCAGAAATCTCCAAAATGGTCCCAGATTTTAAGAGGTTAATGACCACAGAGAGTCAGGACCTCGCTTTAACGTCTCCTCTGAAGGATGGAAAAAGATGTGCCACGTGTAGCTTTTTAAGAGAGGAGAAAAGCAGAGAGAACACACACGCTGTGCTGAATCACTGCACAGATGAGACAGAAATGCAGAGCTCACTGGAACGCTCTGTAACGCCGACACTCTGGAGAGACGCTCGTCTTGTAGAGTACAGAAAGCTCAGGAAGGCAAATGACTCGACTCCAAAGCAGAAACATGATGTGAGATTGCTGCACAGCTCCTTATATACCCACAAGGGCGGGTGGAGTTGTGCTATGCAAATTCCGCAGACCCATGGGATTCGCTTGCCATTGGCTCCTTTTGTAGATATCAAAGGTGATTGGCTTCTAAGTGAAGCCCCCATTCGTCAGTCACTTACATAACTCATAGTGATTGAACGAAAGGGAACTGTTCTTGTCAAGTGAGTTCATGAGGTATTTACTGGTGTTGTATTTGTGTACATTCATTTAGACACCACCACACTATCCACCACTGAAACCACCACTGAATCCACCACAGTCATACCAGGTAATTAGTCATTTTTTTTAAAAGAGTTTTAAAAGTCTTTTCTGAGAAACAAAATTGTTTTTGTATTGTTGACTCATCATACATAATCTAATATACATTTGTCTGATTAAATGTTATCATAGGCAAGTATAGAAAAAATCCTGGATCAGTACATGATTGATTTAATGGTGTTTGTATATGTTCATTCTTCCAGAAACCACCACTGGAACCACCACTGAAACCACCACTGGAGCCACCACTGAAACCACCACTGAAACCACCATTGGAACCACCACTGAAACCACCACTGGAGCCACCACTGAAACCACCACTGGAATCACCACTGAAACCACCACTGGAATCACCACTGAAACCACCACTGGAGCCACCACTGAAACCACCACTGGAACCACCACAGTCCTAGCAGGTAATAAGGAGTCATGGATAACTCATTATTGTCTCTCCACTCAAACTTGCATTCTTTAAGTGAGTTCCTGAGTTACTTAATGGTATTTGTGTTCATCATTTTGTACACCACTGCCACCAAAGTGGAAACCAGCACAGTCTTAACAAGTAATAATTTTACAGATCCACATGTTACTGCCACTGTAAAGACACCACAATCCGCCTGTAGCATCTGTTTACCAGGATTATTATAGTTAACTCAAACCAATATTAAAAACATTTTCATTCAGTCAAATAAAATAGCTTGAACAGCTGAGAGGTCTCCTAAAGCTTCCAGGATCCTTCTCATCTGTAAGAGAAAAGGGTAAAGACTAAGAGAAGGCAAACACCCGTTAATGCGTGTCTGAGATCAAGCTCAACTGCTCATTCATCCCTGGGGTTTATATGGCCCCAGTGATGAGTGGAGATCGCAGTCAGGTGTGTGCATTGATTGCTGGTCAGATGCTCTGTGTGTCTTGCCAGGGGCAACTGATGTCGGGAGGATGGTAGTCCGCCACAATTAAATACTAAAATTACTAAATAAATAAAATAAAATGTATAGAACCTAAAATCACTTTAAAGGGATAGTACACCCACAAATAAATTCTGTCATTCATTACTCACCCTCATGTCGTTCCAAACCTGTAAGACCTTTGTTCATCTTCTGAACACAAATTAAGATATTTTTGATGAAATCTGAGAGCTCTCTGACCTCTCCATAGATAGCTATTTAATTAACACTTTCAAGGCCCAGAAAGGTAGTAAAACAGTTAAAATAGTCCATGTGACTTCAGTGGTTCAACCTTAATTTAATGAAACGACAAGAATATATTATTATATATTATATCTCTTATAAGCTCCGTCACTTGGGAGGAGCTCAGCCGTTGCTCCTCCACATCGAGAGGAGCCAGCTGAGGTGGCTCGGGCATCTATTTTGGATGCCTCCTGGACGCCTTCCCAGGGAAAAATAAAATAAAATAATAAAGACTTTATTCAACAATTTTATTCTAGCCTGTGTCTGTCGCTTGTAAAAATTGCTTTTTTTGTGTGTGTTTTTTTGTGTTCATTCCCTCTGCAGCACCAGGGATATTCTATCCATTCGGCACAGGAGCAGGAGACAGAGAATATTTGTTATCTAATTACGGTGATGAAAGCTACATACGTGTTGGCCTATCCCCTCCATATACGTTTTTTGGCCGCACATACAACCAGTCATATGTGAGAATTCAGTTCCATTGCCAGTCTTAATATGAATGCAATTGTTGTGATAAGCCAGTTCATACTTTCCTGGTGGATTTTAACGGATTTCTCATATCACAGGTTCATTTTAATGGACTCCTTACATTCAACAAACCTCAACCAGCATCAGGACCTAACTACAGTCCCACCAGAGGAGATGAAGATTTCATTGCTCCACTATGGGGTGATATTGATGACCAATACACTGGCTTGTTCTTATATCAGCAGTACACTAATGGAAGTGTGCTCACTCGCGCCTCTCAGGATATAAACCAGTATTTCCCTCAGACGAGATTCACTGCTTCTTCAGTATTTGTTGTCACTTGGGAATTTGGTGATCCCACAAACCCAGTCAGTTTGTTTTTATTTATTTACTTTTTAAACTGTGTAAACTATGAATTTGTGATGTTGTTTCTTTTTTTTTCAGGCAGTCCTGTTTCAAGTGGTTTTAATTTCAGGTGTTGGTCATTCTTTCTTTCTGATAAATTATGGTAACTGCGCTGCGATAACTGAACAAGTGGAGGTAAAACAAACATGACAGAATTGAATTCAACTTCTATACCAGCTCTGTATGTATTCTTAACATTGGTTTATCATGGCTTTAATAGGCTGGATATGACACAATAAACTCCACAAACCACTTTGTAATTCCTGATTCAATTAATGGCAACTACCAAAACCTCAAGAACACGAGTAACGTGAATGTTCCGGGTCGATGGGCTTTTATCAGTGCATCAGGTAGGAGTTTCATCAAGATTATGTGTCACTTCAGCCTGATCTCATGCAAATGTGTATCTATTGCACAAATCGTATTTATCATGTTATTTATAAGCCAATATGAGTTTTTACGTGCATATACGCAGTTTTACATGCATATGCACACTTTATAACGTGTTATATGCACGTACCCCACACCACTTACACTCTTAGAAGAAAAGGTTCTATATAGAACCTTAAAAGGTTCAATCAGCGCTACGTATTTGGAACCCCTAAAAGTTTATATATAGAACCCTTTTTAAGTGCCAAAAGGGTTCTTTCTTGTCATAATAGAACCTTTGTTAGCATAAAAGGTTCTTCAGAGTTCATAAAAGAAAGATCCTTTTATGCTAAAAAGGTTTAAAAAATAGCATTTAGAGTCAACTCCAAATTACCTTTGATGCTAAAAAGGTTCTATAATGACAAGAAAGAACCCTTTTGGCACTTAAAAAGGGTTCTATATAGAAACTTTTAGGGGTTCCAAATACGTAGCGCCGATAGAACCTTTTAAGGTTCTAAATAGAAACTTTTCTTCTAAGAGTGTACCCAGTGGGGTGACAATGCGTATAAAATGCACGTAAAAACTAATTTTGGCATATGTATTTTGCACATAAATAAAAAATAATGCTATATATGCAATTCATGAGAATATTGTTGTATAAGGTTTTATAACATGGTATAAAGTTTTTGTGTCCCTTTAGAAAGGCCTCATAAGATTTTTGATTTAACTTTTGCACTAAATTATATTATTTGTTAAACTTATATTTGCAATTACAGTGGTCTAATTATAAATATCAGAGTTTCATCAAGATTATGTGTCAGATTGTTTATGCCATGTTATCATGTCTTTTTTTTCACATATTTTTCTGTGTCCCTTTAGAAAGCCTCATAGGACTTCAAATGAGACTCTCATCATTTTCAGACCTGACACAGAGTGGAGAGATTGAGACCGTTTTGCAGCAAGTAAGTCATTAGGGTAGGACTGGGCGGTATAGTGATATATATCGTTACCAAAAATGTCTATTGTTGGAGATTGTTATACTGTGTGTATTGCGGTGTGTAAAAGTGACATGTGAAGGCCAAGTAATGGTAACCCATACTCAGAATTTGACCTCTGTATTTAACCCATCCAAGTTAGTGCACACACATTAGGAGTAGTGAACATACACACACTGCAAACCATGGACACACACACACCTGGAGCAGTGTGCAGCCATTTTTTGCTGTGGTGCCTGGGGAGCAATAAGGGGTTAGGTGTCTTGCTCAAGAACACCTCTGGGTTACCACGACTGCCCCAATGTATGTAAATATATAGTACTGTTGACACTTCAGAGAGATGAAATGCATGAATGAGAATATAAAGAGCAGGACATGCTTGATGTTAAAAAGTGCGGTGCTCATGCTGACTGCCTTGATACTGTAATAATATTGGCGAAACGGATTTGGCAAATTTGCAAATTTGTCGCCGAGCTCTGGAGAGAGTCAAATGCATCTCTCGAATGCGATCAGAATCTCACCGCAGTTTTTAGGCTATTCAGTAAGTTAATGCAGGCACGCAAAACCTCTCATTGACAAACAAAGTCAAGACCTAAGTAAAATATTTATTGATTAAAATTCGTTTTTTAACTTAATTTTTATAAAAGAACTTTTTGAGATTGCGATGAACTGACAAAGCAACAGCATTTTATTGCGGTCATCAAGATTATGATGGGTACTAAAAGGTAGTCCTCTAAAAGGTAGTAAAGGCATTGTTAAAATAGTCCATGTGACTCCAGTGGTTTAATGTTATGAAGCTACAAGAATATTTTTTGTACAAAAAAAAAAAAATACTTCATTTAACAATGTCTTCACACAAGCTGGCCAATACTGAGCCAGCTTTCTGATGTTGAACCCGGAAGCGGTGCAGTGTTTACAATGTTTGGGTGAACTAACCCATAACCCTACATTTCTGTACAAATTCTAGATACATGTTATATAAACCTATTGGACCTGAAAAACGTAATTAGTTTAATTCATATTTTTGTTATATTGTATTTGCCCTATCGTTTGTAATTTTTTCTTATTTTTTATAACAGAAATTAGATAAAATAACACCCAAAAGACTATATTGTGATATACATTATATAAATAACACCTCTCATATTGTGAAAAAAGAATTTAGTCAAATCGCCCACCCCTACACTGGGTCATTTTACTTTTTTATGGAATTTTCATAACCAGTGGTTCTCAAACCTGTCCTGGAGTACCACCAGCCCTGCACATTTTGTATGTCTCCCTATATCTGACACACCGTTTTTAAGGTCTTGTTAGTAGGGCTGTTGGTACTCCAGGACAGGTTTGAGAACCACTGCAATAGAGTATAATGGAATTAATATACTTTTTGATCTGTCTGTTTCAGATAAAACAAGACCTGGTCAATCGTGGACTGTCAGGCAGCATCGAGATAAAGATAAGAAAAGTCCAAAAGCTGTAATATGAGCCTCATTGAAGGGAATTACAACGCTGAATGTTGATGCCATTGAAAATGTAAAAACGGATAAAGAATGTCGCTACAGGAAAGGGAACCTTATAATTTCTCACCCTTCAATTTTCTCACACACACACACACACACACACACACACACACACACACACACACACACACACACACACACACGCATGTTGGTCTATGTGGTTTACAGGGACTCTCCATAGGCGTAATGGTTTTTATACCATACAAACCGTATTTTCTATCCCCTACACTGCCCCTGCCCCTAAACCTACCCATCACAGGAAACATTCTGCATTTTTACTTTCTCAAAAAAACATAATTTAGTATGTTTTTAAGGCCATTTGAATTATGAGGACATTTGATATGTCCTCATAAACCACATTTATAGTGTAATACCAGTGTAATACCCATGTAGTTATACAAATTTGTGTCCTCATAAACCACATAAACAGGCTCACACACACACACACACACACACACACACACACACACACACACACACATATATATATATATATATATATATATATATATATATATATATATATATATATATATTAATTCCACATCATGATACAAAATAACTATACAGTATGTTAATTGTGTTTAATCTAAATTATTATTATTACAAAATGTAAAATGTTTTTGACATCTTTTTAAATATTTGTGCTTGAAAATAATTGTGCAATATTGTGTGTTGTCTCGCCCAACCCGACACTTCATCAAAAATTCTCCATTGGTTCATCAACCATAACTCCACCCAGGACAGCCAGGAACCTTGGAGTTGTGATTGATGACCAGTTAAACTTCACTGACCACATTACTGCAACAGCCCGGTCCTGCAGATTTGCTTTATACAACAATAGAAAGATTAGACCCTTCCTATCAGAACAGGCCGCACAACTCCTGGTTCAAGCTCTTGTTCTCTCCAGACTGGACTACTGTAATGCTCTTCTGGCTGGGCTTCCGGCATGCACTATTAAACCCTTGCAGCTGATCCAGAATGCAGTGGCGAGAGTGGTCTTTAACGAACCGAAGAGAGCACACGTCACGCCTCTCTTCATCAGTTTGCACTGGTTGCCAATGGCCACTCGCATCAAATTCAAGGCACTGGTGCTCAAAAGCAACCACTGGCTCTGCACCAATATACCTAAACTCACCTGTTCAGACTTGCACATCCTCCAGAAGTTTGTGTTTTGCAAGTGAACAACGCCTCGTAGTGCCATCCCAAAGAGGTACGATATCACTCTCAAGGACCTTTTCCTGGACCATTCCCACATGGTGGAATGACCTGCCTATCTCAATTCGAGCAGCCAAATGTGAAGCCATTTAAAAAAAATATATATATATATATATATATATATATATATATATATATATATATATATATATATATATATATATATATATATATATATATATATTCCAGCAGCACCGGACAAATTAAAACTAGCACTTAACTATTATATCTGTTTGTCTATTTATAAAAATGTGAAGTGACAATTTGCAAATGCAGATTCAACGATTCATAAATACATGTAACATCATTCATAAATGTGTGATGGAAATTAATTAAAGATCTTGATATATACACATTTGTGTAAATATTTTACATTTATTTAGGTAAGATGCATTTGTGTGAGCATTTGGGAAAATATTTATGCTTTTACTTTTGCATTTATAAATTGTGTTTTGAATTTACATTTGATTTTGTAAATGTGAATTGTGCCGTACGTTTATGAATTTTGTTTTGTAAATGTATTATTTTTGAGGCTGATCTGGTTCCATATTAATCAACCCTTTTTCGGTATTAATTGCACTCGATGGTGAAAGACATGAAGCATCACTTGAACTGGGCTTTTCTGTGTTGCCGGTTACATTACTTGCCCACCATGGTTTTGATTTTTTTTTTTTATAGTAATACAATTATTTAGTTTAGTCAGAGAACAGACACTAAAATTAAAAATGAAACGTGCAGTGTGAGCTATAATATATATATATATATATATATATATATATATATATATATATATATATATATATATATATATATATATATATATATATATATATAGTGTTGATTTAATGTCTTTATATGAATCAAAATTAGCTATGATGTTTACTGTATGTAAATCAAACTCTGTATTCTAGTAACTGTGTAAATCCTGTATCTCTGTACTCTCAACTCTCAGAATTATAGTTCATGTTATCTCTACAATCGCAGAAACCCGACTGTACCGAATCTCGTGTGCAAATTACAACAAGATCATTAGTACAAAAGTACCAGCTTTCTGTTAAAAAAATGAATAACAAGTATGGAAGAGATTCAAGCTGTGCTGCTTTTGCTGATAACGTTAGGTTTACTAAAGAGGTAATTAACAACGACAGAAAAGAGCACTAGCATATTCAGAAAGCTTGTAAAGCTAGATTTAAAACGACAATGTATATTATTATATACATTACCCAAAGTTCCTGGTTTCTGCGGTCAAAACACACAGAGTACCACCCAAAGTTCCTTGTTTCTGCGGTCAAAACACACCGAGTACCACCCCAAAGTTCCTTGTTCCTGCGGTCAAAACACACCGAGTACCACCCCAAAGTTCCTGGTTCCTGCGGTCAAAACACACCGAGTACCACCCAAAGTTACTGGTTCCTGCGGTCAAAACACACAGAGGACCACCCCAAAGTTACTGGTTCCTGCGGTCAAAACACACAGAGGACCACCCCAAAGTTCCTGGTTCCTGCGGTCAAAACACACCGAGTACCACCCAAAGTTCCTTGTTCCTGCGGTCAAAACACACAGAGGACCACCCCAAAGTTCCTGGTTCCTGCGGTCAAAACACACCGAGTACCACCCAAAGTTACTGGTTCCTGCGGTCAAAACACACAGAGGACCACCCCAAAGTTCCTGGTTCCTGCGGTTAAAACACACCGAGTACCACCCAAAGTTCCTGGTTCCTGCGGTCGCAACACACCGAGTACCACCCAAAGTTCCTGGTTCCTGCGGTCGCAACACACCGAGTACCACCCAAAGTTCCTGGTTCCTGCAGTCAAAACACACAGAGGACCACACAAAATTCCTGGTTCCTGTGGTCGCAACACACCGAGTACCACCCAAAGTTCCTGGTTCCTGCGGTCAAAACACACCGAGTACCACCCAAAGTTCCTGGTTCCTGCGGTCAAAACACGCCGAGTACCACCCAAAGTTCCTGGTTCCTGTGGTCAAAACACACAGAGGACCACCCCAAAGTTCCTGGTTCCTGTGGTCAAAACACACAGAGGACCACCCCAAAGTTCCTGGTTCCTGCAGTCAAAACACACCGAGTACCACCCCAAAGTTACTGGTTCCTGCGGTCAAAACACACAGAGGACCACCCCAAAGTTCCTGGTTCCTGCGGTCAAAACACACCGAGTACCACCCCAAAGTTCCTGGTTCCTGGGGAAAGTTCCTGTGGGGGAAATGCGGCTTTAGAGTTTTGTCTCAGGAGACAAGTGTGAGAAACAGGAGACTTAAGCAAAAGTCTCCATTTAATATTAATGTATCCTCATTTATGTCTCGCAGAAACATTTGAATTGTTAAAGGTTTTTTTCCCCCCTCTGGGTAGATTATATGTGATTCATCCATGCCATTTCGATCAAGTACAATACATGCAAAGAACAAAACAATCTATGTTTACATGCATGTAAATGGGTTGTACAAGATAAACTTTGTAATGTTAAACAAAGAAGAAAACGGTTAAGCAGCAACCATGAAGCACTGGTACACCAGTATTACATTGGTTATGGAGAAATAATTTATCTAGACTAAACACCATACATTTATCTGATCATTGTTTGGAATAAGCACTGCATATTCATTTCTGGGCACTTAAGATCAATTTTAATGAATAACCCTTGATATTCTGAAACACATAATGCTTTTTGAATGATAGTTTTAGTATTTACAATATTAGTACAAATTTAAAATGTAAGTTTATCCTAAAATAAAATGTTCCGGGATTAGTTGAAAAACTTCTTAGACTAGTCTTAAAAGGTAGCCAAGAATTATTTTTCCTCCAAGCCTGGTAATAACTTAAGTCAGTTACATAAAAAGGTAATTTAATTTAAATTGGAAAAGAACCACCAGAAGGCGAAGCTGATACCTAAATAAGACATATAAGAGATAATAAGCCCTTAGTATCCTGAGCTTAGGGAAAGCTCTGTCAGAGCCATCGCCTTGTGGACAGCACATCAACATTGAGGAACACAGCACCTCAACAGCACGAGTTCAAGTCCCAGCTAAAGGTATACTTTCCTGCTCCTGTTCCCTTCTCGCCTCTCCCCTTGTTTCCGGTCGCTTATCATACGGTCCTGTCCATTAAAGGTGAAAAACCCCAATGTCATAAAAAAAAGATAGAAAAAAACCCACAATAAGACAAAGAGAACACCCATGTTTCTTGTTTCTCATATGCACTCCTTTTGCACAGATATTTCTCATGTCTCAGTTGTGTCTACTCTTATTTCTCTTATGGATTTTAGGAGAAACATCGGAAACACTACTGATACTACAACAAGAGCTAAATAAGATTCTCAATTAATTCTCAGATATTTCTCAGATATTTCTCATGTCTCACACTCAAAAAAATGATTCAGGCCCTTCAAAGATAAGACACATTTAAATTATGTTTACTTTACCTAATTAAATTAAGTTGTGTCAAAATGTGTTCAATCAGCCTAATATATTTAAAACTGAAGTTTACTTAATTAATTTGCGTTAAAACTACATTAAATATTTGTGCTGACATAACTGGGCAGTGGATCTGTAGTTCCCAGCATGCTTTGCAAGGGACTGCACATAGGAGAGAAAAAAAGTGTTATTTTATGTGTTTTTCAGTAAAGGGAAATATGTTATTAGTTTATGACAGTGTTTAATGTTCAGTTATGTTAGACATTGAGGAGTTTCTGTAATTTGTGGTTACCATTATGCAGAAGAGTGTTGCCTGTGTTTAGGCTATATATACACTATATATACAAATTCATTGGATGGAATTCCTGCTCTCAATTCAATATTTTTTGTTTGTCCAATGAGTTAATTTTGCATTTTATGTTTAAAAATATGCTTGTTGTTATTTAAATTTTTTAAAGGCAACTTAAATTGATAACAGTGTTCACCTTACATAATAAACTTTTATAAATTTAACATAACATAATAAAGTAAACGGCACATGTAAATATTATGTAACAGTGACAAATTCAAATGGTTTATATTTACTCAATTTACTCAATTACTTGTATGTGTATATATATATATATATATATATATATATATATATATATATATATATATATATATATATATATATATATATATGATTATATCCACAACAGCTGTGCAGAAGGGGCCCAATTACATTTTTTGTCATGGGGTTATGCTCCTAAATATTTTCTATCTTTCACAGATTCAAGAGAGAAAAGCATAACATGTGATAACTTGAATTAGCTTTTTACTATTATCTATATATTTAAAAAAAGAAATTTATTCTTTAATGAATTGCTGGCTGTGTTTCAACAAAACATATTTTCTTGTTTCCCCATAAACAGTGACAGAACGTGTTTAAAAGCAGCGATACTTCCTGCTAACACACAGAAGGCGCAAGAGCAGCTTAGAAGAAGGGTAAGTCCAATCTTTCAATTTAATGTTACACTCCATAAGCTGTACTCTCTCACAATGTGTCCTTATTTGTGTAATGAAATTAACTCTAATATTAAATTATAATATTATAATAATTTTCTAAAAATATAATACATTAATTTAAAGCAATTAGCTAATCAAGTAGCTTAATGTGTTTATTATTGTATTAAACAGCAGTGTGTTCAATAAATAAATATTCAATGTTATTTATTAGTTATACGTAGTTATAATAATAATAATAATATGTAATGTCATAAAAATATAAGTAATCTGTTGTTAAAAGGTTAGTTCACCCAAAAATTTAAATTATGTCATTAATGACTCTAATGTCGTTCCACACCCGTAAGACCTCATTCATCTTCGAAACACAGTTATTTATACAGTTTATATTTAGTCAGAGATCTTTTCTGTTCCTCCATTGAATGTACATACGGTGCACTGTCCCTTTCCAGAAAGGTAATAAAAACATCATTAACGTATCCATATGTGACATCAGTTGGTTAGTTATAATTTATTCAGCTTTATTCAGCATTGTCTTCTCTTCCGGGTTTGTTTTCAATCTGCATTCACGACTCTGCAGTGTCGCTGCTGACGTCTTACAGTATCTTGTGCGCTGAGCTTCGTTTTACAGTCTGAGGGAGACACACGCTTTATTCAAGCTATGCTACATTGTTTGTATTTTGGTATTGCTATATTTTTTTAAATGGCGCATAAGTGTGCATGTCGCAGATGTCCTAATTGCCAAAAAAAAACACGGAGACTTAAAAGTGCATTACCAATGTTGACAGATGAAAGGAATCACTTTTACTCTCTCTCGGTAAACGATCCAGAGCGACTAAAGGGGGTTGCACACCGGACGCGAAGCTCAGCACCGTGTCTCAGGTATCTCACACTGGACGTGCACATTATATACGCACAAGCTCAGTTTTGAATCGACTTCTGACAGAAGAGCTGCGCGATGGGTGTATCTTGTAGCACAGGGTGAAATCAGTACATACATTGATGATTTAAGGGAAATATAATATAAATTTAATATAAAAACTTGAAATGGTGCTCTGTGATTTTTAACTACTTCCTGAGTCAGCGCCGAATGCCATCGTCGTGAGTGTACGTTCATTGAAAACAATGTGTTCGAATATTTAAAGACGCTTCGCCTCGTTTGCAACCCCCTTAAAGCTATGGTTGGTATGTGTTCTGTGAGATGTTGATTTACCTCTTCAAATCTTCCTTCTACTGACATTGTTCAGTGAGCATTTTTCACCGGACGAATGCAGTGCAGATGTTATCTCATCTGCTGAATGATCCACTTTCCAGCTGCGGCATTACTATGTTCCTCAGACTGTAAACGAAGTTCAGACGCACAAGATAACACGTCAGCAGCGTCACCGCAGAATCATAAACGCAGACTGAAAACAAACCTGGAAAACAGTGCTGAATAAAGTCATAGCTTTTGTAATTTTCGAACCAAAATGTATTTTCGATGCTTCAAAAAATTCGAACTAACCAACTGATGTCACATATTGACTACTTTGATGATGTTTTTATTACCTTTCTGGAAAGGGACAGTATACCGGACGGTCTTACGGGTGTGGAACGGCATTAGGGTGAGTCATTAATTACATCATTTAAATTTTTGGTGAACTAACCCTTTAAAGAAATCTAATATAAAGTGGGCATTTTTTCCATCCAATTTGAAAGTGGCTCCTACAATCATATTTTAGTTGAAAATATTTCATTTCTAATAGGATATTATTACTTCAATTATTCAAGATTAACATTTTAGTGAGAATAACTAATCTCCTCAGATTACAGAAGAAGGACTCCTGCATGCTGGTTTTATCTCTGACTTCCTCATCATGCGATTGTCTCGGGTTTCACAGCTTCTGCTGCTGCTCATATCACTCCTGGCACTGAGTACGATTTTTTTGATTATCAGCCTTAATGTGGCAAAAGAAACTATAAATATACAATTTAATGTTTTAATCATCTTCTCTTTAACAGCCTGGGCACAATCAACAACTGAACCAACTACAACTCAAACATCAACTGACACAACAACTGAACCAACTACAACTCAAACAACAACTGACACAACAACTGAACCAACTACAACAACTCTAACATCAACTGACACAACAACAGCTGAACCAACTACAACTCAAACATCAACTGACACAACAACTGAACCAAATACAACTCAAACATCAACTGACACAACAACAACTGAACCAACTACAACTCAAACAACAACTGACACAACAACTGAACCAACTACAACTCAAACAACAACTGACACAACAACTGAACCAACTACAACAACTCAAACACCAACTGACACAACAACAGCTGAACCAACTACAACTCAAACATCAACTGACACAACAACAACTGAACCAACTACAACTCAAACAACAACTGACACAACACCTGAACCAACTACAACTCAAACATCAACTGCTACGACAACAGCTGAACCAACAACAACTCAAACATCAACTGACACAACACCTGAAGCAACTACAACTCAAACATCAACTGCTACGACAACAGCTGAACCAACAACAACTCAAACATCAACTACTACAATAACAACAGAACCAACAACAACAACTCAAACATCAACTGACACAACAACTGTACCAACTACAACAACAACTGAACAAACAACATCAACAACTCAAACATCAACTGACACAACAACTGTACCAACTACAACAACAACTGAACCAACAACAACAACAACTCAAACATCAACTGACACAACAACTGTACCAACTACAACTCAAACATCAACTGACACAATAACAACTGAACCAACTACACCTCAAACAACAACTGACACAACAACTGAACCAACTTCAACTCAAACAACAACTGACACAACAACTGAACCAACAACAACTCAAACATCAACTGACACAACAACTGAACCAACTACAACTCAAACAACAACTGACACAACAACTGAACCAACAACAACAACTCAAACATCAACTGACACAACAACTGTACCAACTACAACTCAAACAACAACTGACACAACAACTGAACCAACAACAACTCAAACATCAACTGACACAACAACTGAACCAACAACAACTCAAACAACAACTGACACAACAACTGAACCAACAACAACTCAAACATCAACTGACACAACAACTGAACCAACAACAACTCAAACAACAACTGACACAACAACTGAACCAACAACAACTCAAACATCAACTGACACAACAACTGAACCAACTACAACTCAAACAACAACTGACACAACAACAACTGAACCAACTACAACTCAAACAACAACTGACACAACAACAACTGAACCAACAACAACTCAAACATCAACTGACACAACAACTCAAACATCAACTGCTACAACAACAACTGAACCAACAACAACAACTCAAACATCAACTGTTACAACAGCAAATGAGCCAACAACAACAACTCAAACATCAACTGCTACTACAACAGCTGAACCAACAACAACAACTCAAACATCAACTGCTACAACAACAGCTGAACCAACAACAACTCAAACATCAACTGCTACAACAACACCTGAACCAACAACAACAACTCAAACATCAACTGACACAACAACAGCTGAACCAACAACAACTCAAACATCAACTGCTACAACAACAGCTGAACCAACAACAACTCAAACATCAACTGCTACAACAACAGCTGAACCAGCAACAACAACTCAAACATCAACTGCTACAACAGCTGAACCAACAACAACAACTCAAACATCAACTGCTACAACAACAACTGAACCAACAACAACTCAAACATCAACTGCTACAACAACAGCTGAACCAACAACAACTCAAACATCAACTGCTACAACAACAACTGAACCAACAACAACTCAAACATCAACTGCTACAACAACAACTGAACCAACAACAACTCAAACATCAACTGCTACGTCAACTGAACCAACAACTCAAACATCAACTGCCACAACAACAGCTGAACCAACAACAACTCAAACATCAACTGCCACAACAACAGCTGAACCAACAACAACAACAACTCAAACATCAACTGACACAACAACTGAACCAACTACAACTCAAACATCAACTGCCACAACAACAACTGAACCAACTACAACAACTCAAACATCAACTGCTACAACAACAGCTGAACTAACAACAACTCAAACATCAACTTCTACAACAACAACTGAACCAACAACAACTCAAACATCAACTGCTACAACAACAACTGAACCAACAACAACTCAAACATCAACTGCTACAACAACAACTGAACCAACAACAACTCAAACATCAACTGCTACGTCAACTGAACCAACAACTCAAACATCAACTGCCACAACAACAGCTGAACCAACAACAACAACAACTCAAACATCAACTGACACAACAACTGAACCAACTACAACTCAAACATCAACTGCCACAACAACAGCTGAACCAACAACAACAACTCAAACATCAACTGCCACAACAACAGCTGAACCAACAACAACTCAAACATCAACTGCCACAACAACAACTGAACCAACAACAACTCAAACATCAACTGCTACAACAACAACTGAACCAACAACAACTCAAACATCAACTGCTACGTCAACTGAACCAACAACTCAAACATCAACTGCCACAACAACAGCTGAACCAACAACAACAACAACTCAAACATCAACTGACACAACAACTGAACCAACTACAACTCAAACATCAACTGCTACAACAACACCTGAACCAACAACAACTCAAACATCAACTGCTACAACCACACCTGAACCAACAACAACTCAAACATCAACTGCTACAACAACACCTGAACCAACAACAACTCAAACATCAACTGCTACAACCACACCTGAACCAACAACAACTCAAACATCAACTGCTACAACCACACCTGAACCAACAACAACTCAAACATCAACTGCTACAACCACACCTGAACCAACAACAACTCAAACATCAACTGCTACAACAACAGCTGAACCAACAACAACTCAAACATCAACTGCTACAACAACAGCTGAACCAACAACAACTCAAACATCAACCCAGGCTACAGGTAAATATAGACCTTTGTATTTGTTAGATCCATAGATTGTAAAAAAAATGGACATATAGTGTCCATGACGTCACCCATAGGATTCTGAATTCAGTTCTGAAGCATAAAGTAGGGTCGAGCTGGCCGTTGCCATCTTTGCAGCACGCCATCACACGTCACTTCTGGATAATTTACAATGGGTAAAAAGACGGGAATTGGTTGGTGCTGAGGTGGCATGATGTAGTGATGTAAGGTTGTTGAACGAATCGTTCTTTTGAGCTGCTTCTCAGCAAGTAACCGGTCGAGCAAGTTCACTAATCAAACTGAATCGAACTGAATCAAACTTTAGTTCCGCGATGATAACGCAAGACGCAAAAGCTGAAGTAGCACAGTCCGACTGAAAAAGAACCGATTTAGGCGGTTAGAACATCTGTCGAAGTGTCAGAGGATTTCCGAGGCGAGGTTGATAGTGGACAACGCAAGTCTGAGGCACGTAGACTACTGGGAATATGCTTATTATGATGACTACTGTTATTAAAAAACATTTTATTAAAACATGCAAAAACTATACGTTTTACTGTAATTTATTGTGCATGCAGATTATTGTCACGCAAATAACTATTTGATTGTTTCAGTATGCATTGATACAGATTATTACTTGATTTGAATGTTCCATTGATATAACATGACACAGAGAAATGTATTAAAAAACATACAAGAAATGCATAGTGACATCATTGCATGATGACGTCAGGAACCTATGAATTGGCTTTTTAAACCGGGTCGTTGGGTGAAACACTCAGTTTCAGTCAATCTTGTGTACCTATAGAGTAGTAGTGCATCCTTCATATCTCTGAAAAGTCTTTAATTTTTAAGAAATATATGCTGTACCGAGTCTTTCCAGAAAAAAACGAGCGCCTGGAGGCGTATCATGTGGGCGGAGCTAAAGAATGACGAGTGCGCACAAAGCGGTGACGTCCTCAAGCGTGGAGAAGAAAACGTTACCCTAATAAACGGCTATCGATCAGATTCAGCTAATACATATATGATCCAGAATCAGATCTGGAGGCTGAAATAAATTGAATAGGAGAAACAGCAACAGCAGGACGTCCGTCTCTGTGGTATGTACTGTATTTAGTGGCCTGTCAACATTTGTGTGTGTTTACTTACAGTTTATGAGGACATGATTCGGTTTATGAACTATTGTATGCGACTAAAACTCAGCAGTAGCAAGCAAAACTTTTTTGTAAAATAAATATTTTGTATGTATTTATACAATTCATAGGGTAGAGGTTGAAAATCAGTGTCTATGGGTATGTGCAATTGCTTATCTAAATAAATGTATAATAAATAAATAAAGATTACAGTTTTAGCACAAGCACATACAGGTACGTCTACTTCATAATATGACATTAAAAAGCTATGTTTGTGGGCAAACATGCCTTCACCTTTTGGTGGTTTGGAATTTCAAAGGGAAACGGAAAACAAGCAAAACAAGCTTTTTCCAAGTCACACAGGTAATGAATGAGCAATTGGCAATATGTCATTTAATTTCACCCTAACTGTATGTAGGCTATATTGGGGGACCATACATACTCTTTATTATGGACGTGGCTGAAAAACATCATCTGGAATTGTAAACTGTCTTGGCACTGAACAAAATCCCTGATTGCAATTTACCCGTGTCGATTAACCGGCAATTAAGTTCCGCATTCCAGGGAAAAGAATCCATTAGCCTGTTTTATAAGGCTGCACAATATATTTAAACCATTTAAAAATCATAACCATAGTGCTATCACAAATTCTTTGATACATTTAAATAATTACATGCGCTGTAGGTTATTTACATGTGTGCAGGTTGCGTGTTTCTTCCAGCATCTCAGAGTAAATACTGCTCCGCACAAACTGCATATGCTTGGGTTTCCGATAACGTTAAATAAGTCTTGCATTTCGTAGTGACGTTTTGCACTGTTATCATTTACATGCATGGAGCTGTCTCTGCAGCTCAGTTAACAAACTCCATCTCTGCATAAACTGTGAGTTTGAGTTGCTTGTAACATTCCTCTGGGAACACAACATGCGTCAATTTGCCAGATTTGTAAGGTAAGTCATAAACCTAAACGCCAACACAGGTTAATACATCAATAGGCTTCTAAATATGGGAATTTTTGTTAATCATGACTTCAAAATAAATGTTTAAACCCTTGCTGTGTAGTATTTATATTGTAAACAAGTGGCCAAATATAAAAAAAATAAGGTGGACACATTGTTAAATGTTGTTTTGCTGATATTAAACACGGATTTTATCATGCTGTAAAGTATAACAAATATGACCAAGTTGTTGGTGACCCTCTGCAGGCATTGGATATAATGCATAATGTATGTTTATATATATATATATATACTCAGCTAAAAGATTATTAGGAACACCTGTTCAATTTCTCATGAATGCAATTATCTAATCAACGAATCACATGGCAGTTGCTTCAATTTAGGGCTGTGGTCCTGGTCAAGACAATCTCCTGAACTCCAAACTGAATGTCAGAATGGGAAAGAAAGGTGATTTAAGCAATTTTGAGCGTGGCATGGTTGTTGGTGCCTGACGGCCGATCTGAGTATTTCACAATCTGCTCAGTTACTGGATTTTCACACACAACCATTTCTAGGTTGAGAATGGTGTGAAAAGGGAAAAACATCCAGTATGCGGCAGTCCTGTGGGAGAAAATGCCTTTATTGATACTAGAGGTCAGAGGAGAATGAGCCGACTGATTCAAGCTGATAGAAGAGCAACTTTGACTGAAATAACCACTCGTTACAACCGAGGTATGCAGCAAAGCATTTGTGAAGCCACAACACACACAACCTTGAGGAGGATGGGCTACAACAGCAGAAGACCCCAACGGGTACCACTCATCTCCACTACTAATAGGAAAAAGAGGCTACAATTTGCACAAGCTCACCAAAATTGTACAGTTGAAGACTGGAAAAATGTTGCCTGGTCTGATGAGTCTCGATTTCTGTTGATTAAATCAATCAATCAATCAACTTTATTTATATAGCGCTTTTACAATGACGATTGTTTCAAAGCAGCTTCACAGTGTTAAACAGGTCAATATTGCAACAAAATTTGATTTGGCTAGTTTGATTTGGATATTTTATAGAACTAAATATTACCTAATTAATACATTTAATTTGTATATTTAGTTTAGAATAACTTGGATCATAATTTTAGTGTCCCCAACTTAGCAAGCCAAGCCAAACGTGACAGTGGCAAGGAACCAAAACTCCATCAGGGCATGATGGAGAAAAATAAACCTTGGGAGAAACCAGACTCAGTCGGGGTGCCATTTCTCCTCTGGCCTATTATTAAACAGTGTATAATTATTATTCTGCCAACCCTGCAAGTCATAAATCATATTAGATAGGAATGGTAGGAATGATGGTAGAGTCAGAATTTGGCGTAAACAGAATGAGAACATGGATCGATCATGCCTTGTTAGCACTGTGCAGGCTGGTGGTGGTGGTGTAATGGTGTGGGGGATGTTTTCTTGGCACACTTTAGGCCCCTTACTGCCAATTGGGCATCGTTTAAATGCCACGGCCTACCTGAGCATTGTTTCTGACCATGTCCATCCATTTATGACCACCATCACCACTGAAAGCACCAACAGTGGGCACGTGAGCATCAGAACTGGAACACAGAGCAATGGAAGAAGGTGGTCTGGTCTGATGAATCATGTTTTCTTTTACATCACATGGATGGCCGGGTGCGTGTGCGTCACTTACCAGGGGAACACATGGCACCAGGATGCACTATGGGAAGAAGGCAAGGCGGCAGAGGCAGTGTGATGCTTTGGGCAATGTTTTGCTGGGAAACCTTGGATCCTGCCATTCATGTGGATGTTACTTTGACACGTACCACCTTCCTAAGCATTGTTGCAGACCATGTTCACCCTTTCATTGAAACAGTATTCCTATCTAACAATCTAATACTTCTCTGCCTATCAACTCCATAATCATGCAAATTCATGTATCAGTGCATGATTAAATTGGAATAAAGAAAAGGTGAGGTCATGAGGTATTTAAATGTGTTTGAATAAGTTCATACATCCGGGCTTGTGTTTATTTCTAAAGAACGGGGCACCTGAAGAGTGAGAATATGTTGAGTTCAGTTCAGCAAGTCAAATATCATAAGTCCATACAACATTTTAATGTATTGTATAGAAGTGTTTTATAATTTTATGTTCTTTTTTAACAGACACTACAATAGTACCTACAACATCACCACAGACAGGTAATTAAAGACCTTTAAATTACACTGAAATGCTTCCACCACAACTTCCTGTTTCCATAAAAAATACATCAACACAGGACAGAAAACTGCCCTCTTCAAGTGTGATTGTGAAGTATTTAATGTTATTTGTATGGTTCATTCTTTCAGCATCCACCACAGCAACCACCACAGCCACAACAAGTATTAATGCTTCGACTAATAGATGACTCATCATGTGACTATACAATGTGTATTCAATGTACTCACAAGTGTTTTAAAAATTAAATACTATTTTTCTTTAATAGCCAATTCAACAACAACTGCATGGACAGGTATTTACTGACATTTGAATTAATAGTGCATTCACGTCAGAATTGCCATAATTGTGAGATTCTGCTTCATTTGTATTTTTTGTGTTCATTTTCTCCGCAGCACCAGCGATATTCTATCCATTTGGTTCAGTGGCAGGAGACACTGAAATTCTTGAAAATGGGGGTGACACCTACAGTTATGTTGCCTTCTCCACTCCATTTACGTTCTTTGGTCGCAAGTACAACAAGACATACGTGAGACTTCAGTTCCATTGCTAATATGAATGCAAATGCTGTGATAAGCCAGCTCATATTTTACTGGTTGATTTTTAACTGATTTCACTTATTTCAGGTTAATAATAACGGACTCATTACATTCAACCAACCTTTGCCAGAAGCTGAACCTTACCGCTTTCCCACACATGGAGCTGAAGATTACATTGCTCCGCTCTGGACTAACCTCAGTGCCTTTGGATTTGGCAAATACTCATATCGTCAGTACACTAATGGAAGTGTGCTCACTCGCGCCTCTCAGGATATAAACCAGTATTTCCCTCAGAGGGGCTTCACTGCTTCTTGGGTCTTTGTTGCAACATGGAACTATGCTCAGACATGGGATCTAAATGTATTTAATCTTCACTTAGCAAATAGTTTTTCTTTTTTCAGGTACAAAGTCACATAATGTGTAGACTACGAAACATGACGTTGTTTATTTTCTTTTCAGGCAATCACCTTTCAAGTGGTTTTAATTTCAGGCGGTGATTTTTCTTTCATTCTGATAAATTATGGTGACTGTGCTGTGATATCTCTTCCAGTGCAGGTAAACAAACCTCACAGGACTGAAATAATATTCTATACTAACTCTGTATGTATTAAAAACTGTATGTATTTAAATAGGCTGGATATGACACAATAAACTCCACTGACTACTATGTCATTCATTATGCAAATAATGGCAGCTCCATCCCAAATCTCAAGAGCACGAGTAACGTGAATGTTCCGGGTCGTTGGGCCTTTCTTGTGAACAATGGAACAGGTAGGACTTTCATCAAAATTATGTCTTGTCTTGTTATTATTGTCAGTTTTTATATACACTATACTGCCCAAAGTTTTGAGACACTCCTCCAAATCATTGAATCCATGTGTTCCAATAACTTCCATGGCCATAGGTGTATAAAATCAAGCACATTGGCATGCAGACGGTTCTACAAACATTATTTTGTGGAAGAATGGGTCGCTCTCAGGAGCTCAGTGAATTCAAGCATGTGACTGTGATGGGTTGCCACCTGTGCAATAAGTCCATTCGTGAAATTTACTCACAACTAAATATTCCACGGTCAACTTTTAGTGGTATTATAACAGAGTGGAAGCAATTGGGAACAACAGCAACGCTGCCATGAGGTGGTAGGCCATGTAAAATCACAGAGTGGGGTCAGCGCATGCTGAGGGTCGCGGTGTGCAGAAGTCAATATCTACAGACCTTCAAACTTCCTGTGGCCTTCAGATTATCTCAAGAACAGTGTGTAGAGAGCTTCATGGAATGGGTTTCCATGGCTGAGCATCTCATCCAAGCCTTACATCAACAAGTGCAATTCAAAGCGTTGAATGCAGTGGAGTAAAGCAGCCGCCACCGTACTCTAGAGCAGTGGTTTTCAAACCTGTCCTTGAGGACCCCCAGCCCTGCACATTTTGTATGTCTCCCATATTAGGTATCGTCCACATGTACTCGAGTATTTTTATTACTAGAGTTTTACCTCCTCCGTTTTAAAAAACAATCGCGTCCACACAAGCACGGTTTTAAAGAAAAATCTGTCCACATGAGAACTCAAAACTACGGTATGATTGGCTGCCTGATTTCCACATGGGTCCCATCCATGGCACCGATGCACATTGCACTGACTGAGGGATGCCATGGGCTCAAGTGAAACCCTTCTACAAGTTCCTTTACTTTGGACTCAGTGACAGGTAACTGTATATACAAAGGTGCAGGGCCGAACTGGACTGTAATAGCTTCACACACTTGCTTTACTATTTTGTATTATTGCATTCTGGCACCTTTGTTCTGCAATAAAATGAAATAACTGAACATGTATCTGTAGGCTATAGCTACATGTGATTAGCGCTTTTAGTAGAGTCCATGCACCGCATAGACTCGACTCACGTAAATCAAAAGGACATGGAAATGGACATGGAAAATCTGACATCAAACAAAGGAGAGAACGGTGCGCATTTCGACTTAAAAAGCCGAAATCTCCAGTTTCACCATCTACACGACAATGCTGTAACTGGAGTTTCTAAAAATCTTCACCCTGGCCGGAGTTTTAAAAAAAGTCTGGTTTCAGTAACCGGATACAGCGTTTGCGTGTGGACGAACAGCCAAACTGCGTAGAAAAAGCTGCGGTTTTGAAAATACCCATGTTCGTGTGGACAGGGCCTTAGACACATCCACTTTAGGTCTTGCAGTCTCTAATAAGGAGCCCATGAGTTGAATCAGGTGTGTTAGATAAGGGAGACAAAAAAACATGCAGTGCTGGGTTGGGCTTGACCCCTTATTCACTGAAAGAACTCTAAGTCTTCAGCATACCAAGATATTTTGGACAATTTCATGCTTCGTTATTCAAACTTTGTGGGAACAGTTTGGGGACAGCCCCTTCCTGTTCCAACATGACAGCGCACCAGTGCACAAAGCAGGGTCCATAAAGACAGATGAGAGAGTTTGGTGTGGAGGAATGTGACTGGCCTACACAGAGTCCTGATCCCAACCTGATAAAGCACTTTTGGGATGAAGTCGAGCTTAGATTGCGAGCCAGGCCTACTCCTCCAACAACAGTGTCTGACTTCACAAATGCGCTTCTAGAAGAAAAGTGCCATAAACATGCTCCTAAACCTTGTGGAAATCCATATATATATATATATATATATATATATATATATATATAGTGTGTGTGTGTGTGTCACGCACCAGTGGTGATCACAACTCAAGAAGATGAAGGACTAGGAACAGGATTTTAGTAAACAGCACTTTAATAGATTACTCACACACTGGTTAACATAGACTTGTATCTGGGCGGGTATAAAGAAGGGTCTACAGACGGACAAAGACAGAGTGAACACAGAGGAACTAAATGCACACACAGAAGATGAACATAACAAGGGGGTCAGGTGATACAGATGACTAACACAGCAGGACTAAACTAAACTAATGAGGGATGACGGTGGCAACAGACAGACATGTGACAGTACGCCCCCTCCGAAAAGGCGCGTCCTCGCACCATAACGGGAACCTCTGAGGAGGGAGGGCGGGGGCGCCGGAGGAGGGCGCAGAAACAGGACCTGTAAACAGACAGACAGAAAAGACAACAAGGAACAAGAGTCCAGGGAGGAGTGGAAGGTGGGACCCAGGTGGAGCCGACGTACCGAGGGAGCCCTGCAATGCCAAATGGCCGATGGTCCTTGCTAGAGCCGAGGGAGGAAGGAGGGAGGGCGTAGGAGCCAGGATGACAGGTCGAGGTGGAGCAGAGCCCCCGGAGGCTGTAGGCGGAGCCACAGGCTTCAACCTTTCAGGGATCGGTGACTCCCAGCGGATCCGAGGGTAACCGTGCCACTGAGAGTAGGCTGAGGTGAAGATGAGGGACTGATTGGAGGAAATGATGACTGGTCTGTAAGAGTGGCTGAAGACTGAAGAGGAGACTAAAGACAACAGATACTGGTGACAGGACAATGGCTGTAGATGGCAGTTTGGAGAGGTGGTGGGAGAGGGAGGATGAGTGGGGTTAACAAGACTGATGAATAAGGTTCAGATGAGATGAGGGGGCACAGAACATTGGTCTCTCCGCACGAAAACAAACTGTCCATAATGTTCCAACCGTACTCACTCTCAGTGGCGGGAGGGTGGGCGGTGCTCGTCTCCATTCCCTCGAACTCCACGAGGACTCCCTCGGCGATGGAAGGGTCAGTCGGCTCGCACACCTGGTCAGATGGATTCCCCTCAGGCATCGGATTAGATGTCCGGCTCTGACATCGCTGCCGAGGTCTTCTCACCGTCTGTGGTGGGCACGTCCTGCCATTCCTCGCAGCGAGGTGGTACTGGGCTGGGTCCTGGATCAGGAGTGGGGCAGCATCCACGACAGTCAACGGTGAGTTGCAGGATGCCAGCACCCACTCCACATATGATGAAAAGCTCTCTCAAAGACCCTTCCCGGACAACTGTGCTCGAGTGGCGGTGTTGAGACCCACAAACAGGAACGAGTACAGGCAGTAGTCTGGGAAGGTGGTCTGATGGGTGAGATCCAAGAAGAGTTCTAAATGTCTCTCGAGGGAGCTTTCTTCCTGCTCCAGGCACATGAGCCTGACCGCTGGATGGTCCATGGTGCACGCAGGGGAAAAAACAGAAAACAAAACACTGAACACGAAAACGAAACAAATTAAAACTCCTACGGAACATCAACCTTTTTGTTTGCTTTAGTTTGTTTGGTCCCTCGATCTCTTACGCACCAGTGGTGATCATAACTCACAAAGATGAAGATGAAGAAGGAACAGGACTTTAGTAAACAACACTTTAATAGATTACTCACACACTGGTTAACATAGACTTGTATCTGGCCGGGTGACGGACAAAGATAGAAGGTGCGTCTCAATCAGCTCCCTAGTTCAGTAGTCAGGGAACTGATCAGGGAGTCAGCCCATTGACTTATGTCCTAATCAGTGCCCTGACTAGTGAACTAGGGAGCTGATTGAGATGCAGGGAGAGTGAACACAGAGGAACTAAATACACACACAGAAGATGATGATAACGAGGGGGACAGGTGATACAGATGATGACCAATTAACACAGCAGGACTAAACTAAACTAATGAGGGATGCCGGTGGCAACAGACAGACATGTGACAGTGTGTGTATATTTATATACAGTATATATGTTGTGTGTGTGTGTGTTATTACGTCTTATTATGTGTGTGTGTTTCCTTTTAGAAAATGTGTTAGGAGTTCAAATGAAACTTAGGTCATTTTTAGACCTGACTCAGACTGGAAACACTGAGGTTGTTCTGCAGCAAGTAAGTCGCACTTTTCACTCAAACGCTGTTGTATGGAAGACATTTCTGCCTCAGAGTAAAAACATTTTTTTAAATATATTCATATATCTCTGACTGTATATCTGATAGTGGTGTCTTTATTTCTTTATTTCTTAATTATTTATTCATATATCTCTGACTTTATATCTGATAGTGGTGTCTTTATTTCTTTATTTCTAACAGATTTAACCAATAATACAATAGAGTACAATGGAAATAAAGTACATTTTGATCTATATGTCTATCTTTGTTTTTAGATCAAACAAGAGCTGGTCAATTATGGAGTGTCAAGTTCCTTTAAGATAAAGTTCAGAAAAGTCAAAAAGACACAGCCGTAATACATGGAAGAGACTTAAAACATTTAAAATGGTGACCTTGAAGATTTAAAGCTGATACAGAGAAGAATGTCATGAAGTTAAAGGAACCTATATATTTTCTCTTCCTTCAACTTCTTATTCTCACACACAGTATTTATAACATAAATCATGTCTTTACCATATCCATCCATATGTAATGAAATGTGACAAACAATGACAATGTGAATATGGAAAAATTAGATAATGTAACAAAAATGTATAATTTATGTTCAAAAATATTTTAGCTTGAATAATAATCATTCTTTCTTTTTTCTTTGTCCTATCATGCTTTGTGTTATCAGATAAACATGTGTGAGGAGGTTAAACTGATCAAACATGTCTGTAGCATGTACACAATGCAATTAAACCTGTTCTTTGTCTACAACTCCCATTTACCAGAAACATTGCTCATCCATATCAAAATATGTTATATGGACTATGCTCATGGACATACTGTTTAAAAAAATATATTTATTGAACAATTTTTCAGTTTTGTTTATGGTTTTTGAGAAAGAGTGCATGTTTATGTTCACAATCTGAATTGCCTCTAAAAGTGAGAAATTATTTTATGACAAAATACCTTATAGTTTGGAAATCAAGCATTGACGTCAACTACAAATTATGCTTTTTCTCCCCCCATTTTCAAAGCTTACTTAAAATTTGTTTATTTTATTGTGCATTTGAGGACATTTACCTGTGTGTTTGTGTCGAGAACATGCCGAAACGGTTATTTACACTCTAAAAAATGCTGGGTTAAAAACAACCCAAGTTGGGTTGAAACTGCACCGACCCAACAATTGGGTTGTTTTAACCCAATGGTTGAGTTGTTCTTACCCAGCAATTGGGTTGTCTTAAGCAACATTTAACCCAACCACTGGGTTAAAACAACTCAACCATTGGGTTAAAACAACCCAATTGATGGGTCGGTGCAGTTTCAACCAAACTTGGGTTGTTTTTAACCCAGCATTTTTTAGAGTGTAGAAGCCTAAATGCAATTAATACATTATTTTTATTTTACATAGTTAAATAGTAATTTACCTGATTCATTTTATGTGGAGGAAATTGAAAGGGATATTTACATTAGGTTGATGCAGTTAATATTTACAGTAATGCAAGGAGTTAATTGTATAATCATCTAAAATGTGTGTGTATAATTTAGAGTGCATTTATAATACATTAGTGATATTTGAGGAATATAGGGCCGTTTTGGAGTTTTTTACCTTTAAACGCATGTACCTTTAAGACTCTCGCGAGAATGTTGAGGACAAAGGAAAAAAGTTATCTGTGATCTGAGTCAGGCAAGGAGAGAGTGGAGACTCACAGTTTTTTGACCTTTTCTCTCTCTCGTTAATTAATCATTTTATTTTTTGTAATATTCTTGTGATTATGGTTTTGTTGCTAACCGAGTAAAAAGATACATTTTCACACAAGTGGTTCTGTGGATTTATTAATGTGGATTCGGACGAAGAGAGTGGACAAAGCGTTAAGCTAGGGCTTCATTCAGTGAAAACCTACAATTTTAGGGAAGATTCTCAAGAGAGTCAGCCTACAAAGGGACACACATGGTATCTGCCTCATCACGGAGTTAGACATCCAGTTAAGCAAAAACTGCGTTTTGTTTTTGATTGTGGAGTGAGCTTTCAAGGAACATCACTTAACCAACAGCTTCTGCAGGGATCAGACCTAACAAGCTCGCTGGTGTAGGTCCTCTTAAGGTTCCGACAAGAGACTGTGGTCATGGCTGGGGTAGAGGCTATGTTCCACCGGCTAAGTCAGAGTCAGCAATGAAGACACAGATTTCTTCAGGTTTCTTTGGTGGCCCGAGGGAAACTGCGAGCAGGCACTTTTTGAACACAAGATGTTGATCCACATTTTCGGTGCGACGTCTTCACCAAGTGTTGCAACCTTTGCACTTCAGAAATGTGCTACAGATTTTGAGGATGAATTTGCTCCAGAAGCTGCCAAAACAGTGCAGAACATTTTTTATGTAGACGATTGCCTTAAGTCAGTTACGGATGAAGACAGCAATCAGCCTTTGCGCTGACTTGAGGAGCATGTTGGCCAGAGGTGGATTTCGACTAACGAAATGGTCGAGTAACAGTCGAAGACTGCTCAACTCCATTCCTGAAGGGGAAAGGGCCCAGGGTTTTCAGAGTTTAACTCACCAATGGAGAGAGCATTGGGAGTTCATTGGTGTGCCAAAACGGATCAGTTCAAGTTCAAAATCAACCTCAAAGTTCGACCATACATGAGAAGAGTCCTGCTTTCCCTCATCTGTTCCATTTTGATCCGTTGGATCAAGGTTTCCTTGCTCCAGTGGCACTGCCTGCCAAAAGAATCCTGCAAGACTTATGCCGGCAGAAGTATAGCTGGGATGAAGATCTGACTTATAATGTCATTAAGAGTTGTAAAAAGTGGATGTCTGGTTTGCAACAGCTTGAGACTTTCGGAATTGGCAGATGTGTTAAGTCAAAGCAGTTTGGTGCCCCCGTCTTTGCACAGTTACATCATTTCGCTGATGCTAGTGAAGACGCATACGGAACAACAAGTTACCTACTGTTACTCACTGCGAGCGGTGAAGCTCAATCCACCCTGATTATGGCAAAGGCAAGAGTTGCGCCCTTAAAGTCTCCAACCATACGAAGAATGGAACTGACTGCAGCAACAGTTGCCGTCAAGATGGACAAGCTTCTGAAGAAAGAGCTTGAACTAATACAGCAGTCACAAAGCAGTGATTACCACCCCACATCTACAAAAAACCTTAACAATTACACTTGCAATAAATACTTTTGTGAAAATTAAATTATTAAATACAATTAAAAAATGTTAAAATATTTGTTAAATAGTTTTATTTATCATGTTTTATTTTTCTGATGTGTTTTTGTTAAGTCATGGTAATATTGTTATTTACAGTGCTTGTTAATTACAGTGGTTATTCATTCACAAACATAATGGTCCCTGTTTTTTGTTTTTTTTATTCATAGATAATAACAAATTCGATTTTGATATTTTGTACCACTCAAATAGGAAATGTTCCTGGTTTCCATTTCAGAAATCTAGTCACCTTAACACAGAGAACACTATGTTGCTTGGTAGTAGAAAATCTGGTTTTCAAAAAAGGGTGTAACCAGTTTTTCACCAAGAAAGGTGGGTAGCCTTTAGTCTGTGAGCGGTATTAACCTGTTGCCCATAGTGAAATAAGCTAGCTAGCTGCAGGCTAGTGTTAGCCTACATTTAATCAGTGCAGGGAAATGTTTAGCAAGATATTCACTAAAGGGGCAAGGTATTCAAATTAATGTTTAGCAAGATGTTCTTCATCAAAATTTCTCCATTCAGCTTGGTTCATCAACCATAACTCCATCCAGGACAGCCAGGAACCTTGGAGTTGTGATTGATGACCAGTTAAACTTCACTGACCACATTACTGCAACAGCCCGGTCCTGCAGATTTGCTTTATACAACATTAGATAGATTAGACCCTTCCTATCAGAACAGTCTGCACAACAAGCTCTTGTTCTCTCAGTCTAGACTACTGTAATGCTCTTCTGGCTGGGCTTCCGGCATGCACTATCAAACCCTTGCAGCTGATCCAGAATGCAGCGGTGAGAGTGGTCTTTAATGAGCCGAATGGAGCACACGTCACGCCTCTCTTCATCAGACTGCACTGGTTGCCAATGGCTGATCGCATCAAATTCAAGGCACTGGTGCTCATCTACAAAGCAACCACTGACTCTGTACCAATATACCTAAACTCACCTGTTCAGACTTACACACCCTCCAGAAGCTTGCGTTCTGCGAGTGAACCGCGCCTCGTGGTTCCATCCCAAAGGGGCATGAAATCGCTCTCACGAAAATTTTCCTGGACCGTTCCCACCTGGTGGAATGACCTGCCGATCTCAATTTGAGCTGCCGAGTCTGTAGCCATTTTTAAAAAACATCTTAAGACACATCTTTTCCACTTGCACCTGACCAATAAAGACTAGCACTTAACTATCCAATTAAATTGTGTTTGTCCCAACAACAACAACAAAAAAATGTGTGTGTACTGTGCTCGATTAACTGAGACTTCTTACAGCTCTTACAGGTTGTTGGCCTTGTTTGTTTCGTTGCTTCTATTGCTCTCCCCTTTTTGGAAGTCGCTTTGGATAAAAGCGTCTGCTAAATGATTAAATGTAAATGTTCATATTAAATCATTGCCCATGGCCCTTTTAGCAGACTTGACAACAGATGCGTCAGCAGCACCCCAGTCTCCCCATAACTGCACCCCTCCCTGTCCCAGTAAAGAAGGTGAGCAACATTGTGTTAATGACTTGCATCATTCCAGGGAGTCTGTGTGGGGTTCTCTGTCTCTCGTGCTTTTTACCAGCAAAAAAAGAAAATGGAATATTTGACAGAAATCAAAGAAATTATTTTCTCACATAATGACTATTATGACATAACAAAACAACCTTCTGTCTGCAGTACTAGATGCATTTAGAAACAATATGTAGCTTACCTCTACCTACATGTAAGTTACAGACGATATCAAAATTCAGTTCGATGCATCATTTAGACTGAATTTTGGTCTTTAAATGACATCTATAGATACAGATTTTATTTTTCCCATCATGAAGAGCAACATATTTAAATAGCTTGCACGCGCACACACACACACACGCACACGCACACAAACACAAATCTATAATGTCTAATGTATGTAATCAAGTGGTGGTAATACACAACAAGGTAATTTGGGTCAATGTTCTGTAGTGGTAGTGTCATTTATTGGTATATGGCATATTTTAAAATATATATAAATATACTCTTTATATCAATATCCACAACAGCTGTGCAGAAGGGGCCAAATTATATTTTTTTGTCATGGGGTACAAAATTTCTGCCGGCGCTCCTTGTGTATACTCCTAAATATTTTCTTACTTTCTTTTTACAGATTCAAGAGAGAAAAGCATAAGATGTGATAACTTGGATTTGCTTTTTACTATTATCTATATAGCTATTTAAAAAATTGAATTTTGTGATTTATCAATGAGTGATACAAAGTGGAGAATTGTGATGGAAAAAATTTAATCATAGTAGAAACTCTTCCATCACGTTTGTTTTTTCATTCTTTAATGAATTGCTGGCTGTGTTTCAACAAAACATATTTTCTTGTTTCCCCATAAACAGTGACAGAACGTGTTTAAAAGCAGCGATACTTCCTGCTAACACACAGAAGGCGCAAGAGCAGCTTAGAAGAAGGGTAAGTCCAATCTTTCAATTTAATGTTACACTCCATAAGCTGTACTCTCTCACAATTTGTCCTTATTTGTGTAATGAAATTAACTCTAATATTAAATTATGATATTATAATTTTCTAAAAATATAATACATTAATTTAAAGCAATTAGCTAATCAAGTAGCTTAATGTGTTTATTATTGTATAAAACAGCAGTGTGTTCAATAAATATTCAATGTTATTTATTAGTAATGCATTGTTATGATAATAATAATAATATGTAATGTCGTAAAAATATAAGTAATCTGTTGTTAAAGGGTTAGTTCACCCAAAAATTTAAATTATGTCATTAATAACTCTAATGTCGTTCCACACCCGTAAGACCTCATTCATCTTCGGAACACAGTTATTTATACAGTTTATATTTAGTCAGAGATCTTTTCTGTTCCTCCATTGAATGTACATACGGTGCACTGTCCCTTTCCAGAAAGGTAATAAAAACATCATTAACGTATCCATATGTGACATCAGTTGGTTAGTTATAATTTATTCAGCTTTATTCAGCATTGTCTTCTCTTCCGGGTTTGTTTTCAATCTGCATTCGCGACTCTGCAGTGTCGCTGCTGACGTGTTACAGTATCTTGTGCGCCCGAGCTTCGTTTTACAGTCTGAGGGAGATACACGCTGTATTCAAGCTATCTTACATTGTTTGTATTTTGGTATTGCTATTTTTTTTTTTTTTATGGTGCATAAGTGTGCATGTCGCAGATGTCCTAAACGCCAAAAATAACCACAGTGACTTAAAAGTGCATTACCAATGCTGACAACTAACCAACTGATGTCACATATTGAAAACTTTGATTATGTTTTTATTGCCTTTCTGGAAAGGGACAGTATACCGCCTGTCTTAAGGGTGTGGAAGGGCATTAGGATGAGTCATTAACGACATCATTTTAATGTGGGGGTGAACTAACCCTTTACAGATGTCTAATATAAAGTGTCCGTTTTTTCCAACCGATTATGATATTATCATTTCTATTATTTAAGATTAACATTTTAGTGAGAATAATACATTTTATTAGATTACAGATTACAGAAGAAGGACTCCTGCGTGCTGGTTTTATCTCTGACTTCCTCATCATGCGATTTTCTCGGGTTTCACAGCTTCTGCTGCTGCTCATATCACTCCTGGCACTGAGTAAGATTTTTTTGATTATCAGTCTTAATGTGGCAAAAGAAACTATAAATTTACAATTTAATGTTTTAATCATCTCCTTCTGTTTAACAGCCTGGGCACAATCAACAACTGAACCAACTACAACTCAAACATTAACTGACCCAACAACAACTGAGCCAACTACAACAACTCAAACATCAACTGACACAACAACAACTGAGCCAACAACTCAAACATCAACTACTACTACAACAGCTGAACCAACAACTCAAATATCAACTGCTACAACAACAGCTGAACCAACAACTCAAATATCAACTGCTACAACAACAGCTGAACCAACAACTCAAATATCAACTACTACAACAACACCTGAACCAACAACTCAAATATCAACTGCTACAACAACACCTGAACCAACAACAACTCAAACATCAACTGCTACAACAACACCTGAACCAACAACTCAAATATCAACTGCTACAACAACAACTGAACCAACAACAACTCAAACATCAACTGCTACAACAACACCTGAACCAACAACTCAAATATCAACTGCTACAACAACAGCTGAACCAACAACTCAAATATCAACTACTACAACAACACCTGAACCAACAACTCAAATATCAACTGCTACAACAACACCTGAACCAACAACTCAAATATCAACTGCTACAACAACACCTGAACCAACAACAACTCAAACATCAACTGCTACAACAACACCTGAACCAACAACTCAAATATCAACTGCTACAACAACAGCTGAACCAACAACAACTCAAACATCAACTGCTACAACAACAGCTGAACCAACAACTCAAATATCAACTGCTACAACAACAGCTGAACCAACAACTCAAATATCAACTACTACAACAACACCTGAACCAACAACTCAAATATCAACTGCTACAACAGCTCAACCAACAACTCAGACATCAATTGCTATAACAGCTGTACCAACAACAAATCAAACAGCTGCTACAACAACAACTCAAACAACATCAACAAAGGCTTCAGGTAAATATAGACCTTTGTATGTTAGATCCATACGTAGACTGTAAAAAAAAATATGGACGTAGTGTCCGTGACGTCACCCATAGGATTCTGAAGAGCAGTTTCGAAGTTTAAAGTAAGGTTGAGCTGGGCGTTGCCAACTTGGCAGCACGTCATTGTGCGCCAATCTCGTATAACTGACAGTGGGCAAAGAGGCGGGATGTGGGTGGAGCAGAGGTGATGTGATGACAGCAGACAAACGGTTATCCACCTGTCACTCAATTAATGAATTATGCTGAACTTTAAGGCTTTATATAATGTAAACAAGTTAGTTCATCCCCTCACAGTTGTCATGAAAAGCAAAATTATCACCATAACCATAATTTGTACCAAGCTGTAAACATGTTTTTTTTTCTGCTGTAAATTTGGGCATTTTAACATGGGGCTCAGTGAGATTCTGCTCTCTTTTGGAGCCTGTCCCTAGCCCCCAGTTATTGAATTGCAGTATTAGCTTCAAGAGAAGCTGGGGGAGGTTGCAGCTTGGTTAGATTCAATGCATCGTCACGTCAGAAATATCAGATATATTATGCCGCGTTCCAGGCAATCCATAATCTGCAATCCATAATCATTTCAGCCCATAAAAGTACACTGAAATGGCAGTCAAACCCTTTACTTCCCACCCATAAACTTGTACTAGATCGATGTTCTCCCAGTTACGAGCTCTGACGTCAAATAGCCCACGATACAACAATGGCAGCCCCTACTGAGGCAGTGTTTAATGGAAGTTGTACATTAAAAACCAAATCATTTATTAAAATAAGGTATTGCTCTAACGTTATTTAACAGCAGCTTTTCTAGCGTTAGCTAGTTTTTTAGTCCATTGACTGCAAGAATAAATTGATACCAAATACATTTCCAAATCTACAAATAACATAAAATAAAAGGTATAACAGCTTCTTTAGCCTTATGCGGCATTTTTCTCCTCCGTTTCCCTCAAATAAGCAAGAAATAAGCACCTTTGGTGATAGAAATTATTGTGAGCATAAGCCCCGTATGGTGAGCCATCCTTTGTTTACATCTTGCTCTAGCTACCACAATTCCTGGCGCTCAGGTAGTTTGGCGTGACTTTGCCTGGAGCTCTACAAAGTCTGGAGTCATGGTTTGAAGTTGTAACTTACAGGCTCAAAAAACTGCCTGGATTCAGATTTCTCCATTAGATCCAGCCCCAGACACCAATTCCCTGCCAGAAGCAATCAGTCTTTTATTAGCATGAGAGTTTGACTGAGAAATCTAGGGAAGAGCGGGAAGAGCAGAAACAGGAGACAAAGTGATCTGAGCGTATTTGAGCCACTTGTCCACATCAAGTAATAAAACATTTGAGTGCTCGAATGAATCAGTAATATAGCCACAAATATATGCATTGATATGCTACTTTTTTTGCAGTCATTAATTAAATGCCATCCTTCCGCTAAAAAAAAGTGTAAGAGAGGAGACAAACATTTAGCTGAAATACACATTTTAAATGTGCAGTCTTTCTCTTCTAAGAAAAGGAACCAAAAATACTATACTCTTTATACATGACTCAATGTACAACTTATTGTCCAATTAAATGCTCTCTTGAGTAGTCCCTTCTCCTTAAAACTCCTCTAGCAGTGCATTATTCAGTTGTATTTATGTTTATTCTTTTTGTTATATGCCTGTTCTAATTTCCTGTTTTAATACATAAACTTAAAAGAAAGCTGCACTCGCATTCATGAGGTTTTAATGGTGTTTATATTTGTGTTCTTTCTTTCAGAAATCACCTCAGGAACCACCAAAATCTTACCAGGTAATTAATCATGAGTTTATCAGTCTATAGTTGCATTTCAATTGCGAGGTTTAATGCACAAGTCTGATATTTTGACCATCCAATTTTTACATACACATTAGACACAGCTGGTATCTAATATCTTTACATTAGTCCCCGCCTAGAATGAGTCTGTTGATGATCCTTTACAATGCGACATGGTTGATCTTTGGATTTTAAATGCCTTGCTTATTGTAACATTATACTTAAAGACTTCATTTATAATGCATTATAAAATTATTTTTGATGTTGCAAGTATGTGTAATGATCCTCACTGAGAGGTGAGGTTGATGAACCCAAGTCTTTATTATATCAAACTAAAATCCAAAACATTAAACGAAAGGCTTGGCATGAATCTAAACATAAACCTTCACCAACAAGCAGGTACATATACAATCGCATTCAATAACAGACCAAGGCTGTGGCAAACATGAGAGCTTAAATACACAAAGACTGAGGACTAGAAAAGACACACCTGTAAAGAATGATTAACCAATAAATCAATGACAACACGACAAGGGAGCACATGGCAGTATCACAAGACGAACCAGGAAGTGTATGACAAAACATGACAGTGAACATGAAAACCTAAAAACATGAACCCAACACCCAAACACCCTGTGAAACCCAATCCCCCCCACGCCCCCCCCCCCCCCCCCCCCCCCATATGGGCGGCCCCAGATGCCCGAACATAATCAAAACATCAAAACAAGTCTTGGGGGGGCAGACTTGGGGGAGGGATGGTGGGCCAGGCCCTTTCTCAGGGCACCAGACATGGACCCTGTGGTGTAGGCACACCTGGACCCTGTGGCATGGGCAGGGCAGGGCATCAAGGGGCCATGGCGGTAAAGGCAGTTCAAGGGGCCATGGTGGTAAAGGTAGTTCAAGGGGCCATGGCAGTAAAGGTAGTTCAAGGAGCCATGGCGGTAAAGGCAGCTCAGGGGGCCATGGCGGTAAAGGTAATTCAAGGGGCCATGGCGGTAAAGGCAGTTCAAGGGACCATGGCGGTAAAGGCAGTTCAAGGGGCCATGGCGGTAATGGCAGTTCAAGGGGCCATGGCAGTAAAGGTAGTTCAAGGGACCATGGCGGTAAAGGCAGTTCAAGAGGCCATGGCGGTAAAGGCAGTTCAAGGGGCCATGGCGGTAAAGGCAGTTCAAGGGGCCATGGCGGTAAAGGCAGTTCAAGGGGCCATGGCGGTAAAGGTAGTTCAAGGGGCCATAGCAGTAAAGGTAGTTCAAGGGGCCATGGCGGTAAAGGCAGCTCAGGGGGCCATGGCGGTAAAGGTAGTTCAAGGGGCCATGGCGGTAAAGGTAGTTCAAGGGGCCATGGCAGTAAAGGCAGTTCAAGGGGCCATGGCGGTAAAGGTAGTTCAAGGGGCCATGGCAGTAAAGGTAGTTCAGGGGTCCATGGCAGTAAAGGCAGTTCAAGGGGCCATGGCGGTAAAGGTAGGTCAAGGGGCCATGGCAGTAAAGGTAGTTCAGGGGTCCATGGCAGGAAAGGTAGTTCAGGGGTCCATGGCGGTAAAGGCAGTTCAGGGGGCCATGGCAGTAAAGGCAGTTCACGGTGCCATGGCAGTAAAGGTAGTTCAGGGGTCCATGGCGGTAAAGGCAGTTCAGGGGGCCATGGCAGTAAAGGCAGTTCATGGGGCCATGGCAGTAAAGGCAGTTCACGGGGCCATGGCAGCTTGGCATTCGTGGCCTCAATGCGCCCCTTGCCCCTCCCCCCAAAACATTTTCTTGGGGGAAGCTATGGACTCGTGGGCTGGAGCTGGAGCAGGCTCATCAGCTGGAGCTATGGGCTCGTAAGCAGGAGGACTGTGGGGCTCTTCATCCACCACACCCATAGTAAAAGACGACCCACTCAACTGCAGTGCAAAGTCTATGTATTGGGCCATGCCACAGTGCTTTCAGGCATCAGGTAACTAAAAAAGTCATTGAGGCCATTAAGAAACATGCCCTTGAGGGCAAAATCATTAAAATCTACCAAGTGACAGAGACCACAAAACTCCCGTACAAAGTCCTAAATGGATCGATGGCCTTGACGAAGACGTAGGAGGGCAACTACTGGGTACATTGTTGGCGGCCTGTTATTCTGTAATGATCCCCACTGAGAGGCGAGGTTGATGAACTCAAGAGCAGTCTTTATTATATCAAACTAAGATCCAAAACATTAAACACAAGCCTTGGCATGAATCTAAACATTAACATAAACTTAAACTTTCACCAACAAGCGGGTACATATACAATCACATTCAATAACAGACCAAGACTGTGGCAAACATGAGAGCTTAAATACACAAAGACTGAGGACTAGAAAAGACACACCTGTGAAGAATGATTAACCAATGACAAGGGGGCACATGGCTAGCCTGGTTTTACCAGACTCTCGTACATTTCATTTGTACATATAGTCTGGCCACTCTCCATTGACAAGGGTTTATTTCCGCTAAGGCGGGCACCCTGTTGAGGTTTAAAACTATTGGATCTGCCCTGAACCACTCTGGATCTGCCATAACCAATCGCTAACGTTTGGTCGCAACCCGTTCTCACTCCCAAGGCGTCAAAATCCGAAGCATAGTCAAGTGCCTTCCGCGTCACAATTAAGACGCTAAAGGTGCCCCTGGGCGTCATTTTTCGATGCGCTGGGTGCTCCATTCATTACAATGATAAACCTTTGGCGTCATACACAGATGCATTTCATTATTTGCGTTTATAAAAGCAGACATGATTTTATTAATATTTAAAGGCTACTTTTATATTTTGGAGCAACTAACCCAACTCCTACCCTAAACCTACCCATATCTAAACAATATAAAACACATAACAGGCAAATAAATGTAGCTACAGTCACAAGTATTTATTGCAAAAACGGACCAAAACAGTATAAAAGTATTAACTCATGTTGCATTCCAAGTCTTCTGAAGTCCTACGATGTCTTCATGTGAAGAACAGAGTCGATCTTGATGTTTTAATCGCTGAAATGATGATCCCGCTGCCCCGTGAACGAACTCATTCATAACTCATTCAAATAATTCAAAATACTCCTGAGCATGACGCAATCGGTCACAAGACACACGAGAGCCAATGATATTTTACAATCAATGCTGACGTAATGACGCAATTGGTCACAAGACATACGAGAGCCAATACAATTTCACTATGAAATCTCACGTAACGGGCGCCAATATTTGAAATTTGATGTGTTCTTCGGCGGATGGAGATGCTGATCGCTTTTGGGGATTTTCTTCATACAAATCAATCGTTTGACCTCGGAAAACTTGGATTATTTAACTTTTTGAATAACATGCAGACGTATGTTATATCCTGTGTTTTATATCATGTTCACACAAATGGGTAGGTTTAGGGATGGGATGGGGTTGGGTTACATGTTAAGCATGTCTAAATAGCGTAAATAAAATAAATGTAAAGAAATTTATGCTTGCTGATTAAATTGAAAAGCACACTCCAACATGTCATAATGGCAAAATCATAAACTAATACAATTTCACCATGACGATAACATTCCCAATACCCAGGGCGTCTGTGTATGACGCCAAAGGTTTCTCACTGAAATGAATGGAACTCCCAGCGCGTCGAAACATGATGCCTTGGGGTACCTTTAGCGTCTTTATTGTGACGCGGAAGGCACTTGACCATGCTTCGGTTTTTGACGCCTTGGGAGTGAGAATGGGTTGTTGGTCGTGACGTATGTCATGCGCCCTTTGCCTGTTTCACTCATGGAAATCCGACAAAATAAAAGTGCACATGTGCATGCCACCTCAGTAATAAAACTATAGGATAAAACCTAAAACTCGTGCATTCGGATTGTGATTTATTCACACCACGGTGGAGAGGAGAGTTTTGTGATCGGGAACGCGGCGCTCACGTGGTCCGTAACATCATTGTATGCTGTAAATAAAATGTCATATGCTTGGTATGATAATAAATGCTACTATAAATAACAGACCAATTCAAATGTTTAAGTGCTTTTATTTTAATTGGTTTGAGCGGTGATGAAATATATTGCTCTTCTAAATACTTGCCAGCATTTTAAGGAAATACAAGTCTAGAAATGCATCCTAATAACAGCAAAGCAACCGTATGGTGTTCTGCAGTGGTCAAAAATGATTATAAACAGTGCATTTTGAAGTGATATATTGTTGAAAACTCATGTGGATTCGGACAGCTGTTACATCAACACCACCTTGCATTTGTCAAAAGCAGTCGTTAACTCGGCCGGGATTTTTATGCGGGTGGAGAGAGACGGACGGCAATAAAATAACTGACCAGTCCCTGTAACTTAAATGATGGCAATACCTTCCGACCCCACGAGAAACAGTTACCGTCCGAATAGCTTCAGCCAACTCCTTCATCACTAACGAAGCGATCTGGAAAATCAAACTTTTCCCGAGTTTACCCTGCTGGAGGGCCACCAACAAACCCCAGCAAAGACTGTTATTGCTCCGGCTTTAACTTCTGGATATTCGGCAGCGGTGCCACAATGCAATGAATGGTTTAGTTTGCATCTTTCTCCGCCGCCATTACTGAACTACATCTCAAACTAGCGCTCGACATCAACGTCATCGTTCTCAGCCACTCCCTCTGTTCGCTGATTGGACCGGTAAAAATGTGTTCGGAGAAAACCTAAGACTACACAGTAGTCCCAGACGTAGTACTGAAGGAAAATGAAAATTGAGCGGAAGTACGTAGGAGGGCAGAGCCAGGCTAGCACATGGCAGGATCACATGACGAACCAGGAAGTACATGCAGTGAACATGAAAACCTAAAAACATGAAACATGAACCCAACACCAAAACACCCTGTGACAATATGCCTTGTAGTGCGCCTAAAATGAATTGAATGATCTCATTAATAATTCGAATCACAGTTGTAATACATTATAATATCTATTAATGAAATACACCGTTAGAAAGTATAATGCATTTAAACACATGACAAACAACAAATTTCAGAATCTGAAAATATAATGCATTTTAACTTTTATTTATAAAAAGATATAATGATTTATGTTAGATCTAAATTCTGAACTGAAATAAAGTAGCATTGTAAGATTACATTTATTTGAATGAATTTAAGAGAGAGAGAGAAAAGTGTGAATTAACTGCATCTGCACAGTGTCTCTAATAGTGAAGCTGTATGAGTTTATTTACGAAAACAGCAAATATATCACCTTATTACTTAGAAATGTATATAAATCTGTTTTTTATTATAATTATTAATACAATTCATGGGGTAGAGCTTAAAAATCAGTTCCTATGCTCCTGAATGTTTCTGTTAATGTGCAATTTCTTACCTATATTTATAATAAATAAATAAAGATGCCAGTTTTAGTACAAGCACATGCAGGTACATCTGCTTAATAATACAACATTAAAAATCTGTTTGTGGGCAAACATACCCTTGAAAACCACTTGAAACCACATCAACAGATCTGATAACAGAAAGTTATCTCTGATAATGGCGCTTGCTATTTCTAAGGTAAAACACGCATCTCTTGTTAACATATGATGCAATAAATAAATATAAAAAATAAATAAAATAAATGTGGAAATAAATGAATGTAGAAATAAATATATGGAAAAAGTAATAAATGTGGATTATTCAAAATTATTAAAAAAAATTGGAAATAAAAGTATAAATACTGATGAATAAAAATGTTGTATATAGTTTTGTAATTTTTTTTATTGTACATTTCTTTGTATATTTTTTAATGTTTTTTTTTTATTTATATCCGTTTTGGAATTCCATAAACTGAGTAAAAAAATGTTTTAATCCTTCTTAGAAAAAAAGATAAAAAATAATGTTGACTCATGTCAATATTGAGATGCATCCTTGATTGCAATTTACCCGTGTCGATTAACCAGTAACTCCAAGTTCTGCATTCCAAGGAAGAGAATTCATGACCCGCATTATTAGACCATTTTATAAGGCTGCACAATATATTTAAACCATTTAACAATCATAATATAGCACAGCGCTATAGGTTTCAGAGTGAAGTGCAGCACTTTATTTGCGTGCAGGTTACGTGTCTCATCCAGTGTCTCAGAGTAAATGCTGCTCCACACAATCTCCGTCTCGCACATTACGTGCAAGAAAAAGTAAATCATGTGCACAATTTACTATTTAGTTCCCTCGATTTGCTAAACCATCCACACGATTATTAATTTGTACCCTCGTGTGCACAATTTATCAGATCAAGGGGGTGAATTAGTAAATTGTGCACACAATTTAGTCTACTAGTTTTTTTTTTTTTTCTGCATATAATGTGCGGAACTTCGTATTTTGTGTTTCGATGAATGTTAATTTAATTTTTAGCACTTTGGCCTGGTTTCACAGACAGAGTAAGACTAAGATTAGGTTTCATTTCAATCAGAGCATTTAAGTAACAAAAAAAAAAAAAAAAACATTGCTGGTGTGCATCGCAAGACAAAAAAATGCAAGACAAAAAATTGAGACAAAAAAAAAAAAGCCCAATATATTAAAATATGATATTTCAGTGCAAGATTCTTTCTGTTAAAACAGCTTAGGACTTGTAGGACTTGTGTGTAATAAGTTTTATTACACACAATTTTGTGGATTTTTATTACCACAACAACAACAAAAATCAGATTATTTGATTAAATAATTCAAATAATTACTGATTTACTGATTACTCAAAATAGTTCATGACAGACTTGGACTCATCATACATGACCTAATATGTATTTTTTCCAACAATCTAATGCTTCTCTGACTATTAATGTTGTGTGTTATTATGTGTGTTTTTCCTTTTAGCATATGTCGTAGGAGTTCAAATGAAACTTAAGTCATTTTTAGACCTGACACTGACTGGAAACTCTGAGGATGTTCTGCAGAAAGTAAGTCGCACTTTTCACTCAAACACTGTAAAAAAACAACAACTTTATGTCTCTAGTCATATATCTCTGACTTTATATCGGATAAGGGTGTCTTTATTTCTTATTTTATACAGATTTAAGTAATAGTACAATAGGGAAGTTTTGATCAATCTATAAATCTTTGTTTCAGATCCAACAATTGCTGGTCAATTATGGAGTGGCAAGTTCCTTTGAGATAAAGTTAAGAACAGTCAAAAAGACCCAGCTGTAATACATGGGAGAGACTTAAAAAGCTAAAAACGGTGACCTTGAGTGTGTAAAAGCCTTCAGCAGGAAGGGAACCTTTATATTTTCTCTTCCTTCAACTTCTTAATCTCACAAACAGTATATATATAACATAAATCATGTCTTAATCCATATCTATCCATATATAATGAAATATGAAAAACAATGACAATGTGAATATGTTAAAATTAGATAATGTAACTTTTTTTAAATCTAAATGTTCAAACATAATTTAGCTTGAATAATAATCATTCTTCCTCTTTTTTCTTTGTCCTATCATGCTTTGTGTTATCAGATAAACATGTGTGAGGAGGTTAAACTGATCAAACATGTCTGTAGCATGTACACAATGCAATTAAACCTGTTCTTTGTCTACAACTCCCATTTACCAGAAGCATTGCTTATCCGTATCAAAAATACCTGCATGTGTTGTTCTCATGGACATACTGTGTAAAATACTTACCACAGTTTAGTCTGGGTCACAATTGTTCAGTTTTTTTATGGTTTTTGAGAATGAGTGCATTCCACACTGGTATATCTGAAGAAACCTAATTTGGGCTGGCATTAAAAAGTGTATTTTAAAAAAGTGGAAGAAAAAGAAGAATATTCATCCGAAATGTTAAACTGAGTGGAGCTCGTCTGTCAGAGTTACGGAGACATAACATCTGAATAACTACACACTCCTTAAAGGGATAGTTCGCACAAAAATGAAAATTAGCCCATGATTTATAGGCATATAGAGTTTTTTTTTTTTTTTTTTTTAAGTCCAGGCAATCCAAGCTTTATAATGGCAGTGAATTGTTGTCTTGCCATGAAGTCCATAAAAGTGCATCTATCCATCATATAACTTCCCCACGTCTATAATATAGAATAATATCCATATTTAAACATTTTAAATCATATAATAAAACTTAAATAACTAACTTCTGGATTACTATGCAGATTACTGTATGCAATTTCAATTTACGGTGAAAGAGTAACCCTTGACCCTTGATGCATGCATATGGATTAACGCAGGAGCGCAGAGGCTAGAGCACAAAACACCGGTCATGGATTAGAGTCTAAAACGAGAATTTGTCAAGTGAAATGGCAAGGATTTCGATTATAAGAGAAGAGGGCTTGACTTTGTAATTTAGCCCAATCCGTGAGAGGCGTCAAAGCTTGATGCTCCTGTAAGTCGCGTCAGGAGTTACTCTTTTAACACAAGTCGACTTGCGTACGGCTTTCTGCTGGAAGTAAGTTATTTTAAAGTTTTAAATATGGATATGTCTCTTACACAAATGCTCCACTTCTCTTTAGAAGGCTTTTATTACACCCTCGGATCTGTGTGGAGCAGTTATATGATGGATAGATGTACTTTTATAGGCTTCATTGACGAGACAACAATTCACTGCCATTATTAAGCTTGGATTAGCCAGGATTTTTTAAAAATGTAACTCATTTTTATTCGCCTGAAAAAAAAGAATATACTTAGGATGACCTAGGGTGAGTAAATCATGGATTAATTGAAATTTTTGGGTGAATTTACCCTTTAAGCCTGACTGTATGCCATAAAGGTGGTTTAGGTGGATGTCTCAAAAAAATGTATAGTTTTTGCCAGCCATGGGTTTTAGGCACCATGAAAGTGACTTAGCGCTCAGCGCTCTGATGGTGAACAGAAACAGAGCTGATGGTGAACAGAAAACAGAGCTGATGAACAGAAACAGATGATGGTGAACAGAAAACAGAGCTGATGGTGAACAGAAACAGAGCTGATGGTGAACAGAAACAGAGCTGATGGTGAACAGAAACAGAGCTGATGGTGAACAGAAACAGAGCTGATGGTGAACAGAAAACAGAGCTGATGGTGAACAGAAACAGAGCTGATGGTGAACAGAAACAGAGCTGATGGTGAACAGAAACAGAGCTGATGGTGAACAGAAACAGAGCTGATGATGAACAGAAACAGAATTGATGGTGAACAGAAAACAGAGCTGATGGTGAACAGAAACAGAGCTGATGGTGGAAGTAAGCTCCGCAGTACACTGGGGTCCACTCCATGTATTACATTACTTTGTGTACCTATATATTGTAAACTAGGCCTATATACATTTGTGTGTCTAATGTTTCATACACACTTTTAAATGTGCCACGTTTAACAACATATAGGCCTGGTTTCACAGACAATTGATTAGGCCTGTTATTAGGACTTTTAAAGTTGTACTATGCAACTTTCCATCCACTGGAGGGCACCTATTCAAAACAAATGCGTAGTTTGATGTCGCAAAATTTGAGCGCAGAATCTTAGAACGTGTGGGCTTCACCTCACAGCCGGTGGAAAATAGGACTCGGGCAGAAATCACGTTCATGAATGCGGTTATTAACGTTACTGTAGTGTGAAGCAGAGCAGGACCGAGTGTTGTTGAGCTGAGCACAGCTGCTGGAGCGATTGTAAAAACAAATACCCGCCTCGTGAACTCCGGGACTTTTATTATGACGGGACGGGATGTCGCCGGGCGCCTGCACTGGTCCGCTTGTCCGGTTATGATTATGAGGTAATCCAGCTCTGTTTATCATTTTAGATACATTTAAGTGTGTTGAAAATGATGTTATGACGTTACTCCGTGCGTTCACTTGTTCACACTGCTATGTAAAGCGCTCCTGACAAATAAAACCCGAAACCGAGGGTAGTGCAGATATGACGCAATTGACAGGCGACTTCCTCAAACGCTAAAACGTCCCGGTCCTTAGTTTAAATAGCAATTTTCTCACAATTTACAAATAGTTAGAAACATTTGGGATATTGCAGGTACTCAACTGAACAAAATATATAACACCGGCCTGGTTTTTTTTGGGATATTTTACTGCAAAAGTACTCTTTTTTTCTGCCCAGCTCATGTCGTCTGGAGTTTTTTTTATCTAACGTTACTGAAATTTGTTCTCTATTTCATCAGGAGATCAACCCAAAAACACATTAAATAACAGTACAACCCACTAAAGAGATGTGAATATCTCACTGCCTCGCTTCCATTCCTGTAAGGTCTGTTTCCTTCTTTTTGTGAATGGGCCTTTCAACGTTTGGATTATAAAATTAAGATATGAAAAGTCCTTGTAGTCTGGAGAGTATAAACTGATAATCTCATGATTATCACGTAAAGTGCGTCATCTGTCATTTTATACATCAACATAATTAAATTATACAAGAATACATTAGCAATTACAGCATGCATGACCTTTTTGATTTCTTTATCTGCTCTGGCACAAGGAAATAGCACAGACACAGTTTCAAGGGACTGTGAATGAACTCTTGAAAAAACAAAAGATAGCCTTCCCATGTGAAGTGAAGTCAAGCTGTCCTTTCACTTTACTTGTTCTGTGTATTTAGCTTGAACATTATCTTGTTTTGTGAGAAACATTTCTTAGTCTGAATGCATTTGACAGACATGACTGAACGTGTCCCTCCCTTAAATGCTATAATAGGGACATAGATTCAACCTTGCATATTCCATGAAGCCGTCTGAGGTAAACATCTCACTTTTTGTCTATAACGTTGTTTATTTTGACAGCTTATTTTCTGATATGTTGTCTATGTATATCTAATCTGGTATATGCTATAAACTGAAAAGACAAGTATTATAGAATTAAAGTATAGCTTTTTACAATTATACAATCAAGTATTAATATTGCTTTGCTTTTTTCTAGTTACTCTGTGTGAAACTGTAGCAGTGACGTTTTGGTATCTGATCTCATCCAAATCTTATAATGAGAATGTCACCAGTTTCACAATATCTGCTGGTGTTTATAACAGTCCTGTCACTGAGTAAGTTGTACCATTCATTTGAATATTAGTAACACATACCACAGAGAAAAGTTGTATTCAAAATATTTATTTTTTTCACAGGCTGGGTGATAAAGGCACAGATAGGTAAATATTGACATATAAATCATATGAACTGAGATTAGTGTCATCCGGGCTAGAACTGTGTTTTTTGTTGTTGTTGTTGTTGTTGTTTTGCAGCGCCGGCTATATTCTATCCATTCGGCTCAGTGGCAGGAGATACTGTTAACATTTCTGTTGAGGATGAAAACTCCACTCTTGTCAACGTGTGGAGACCTTTTGTGTTTTTTGGCCGCACATACAACAAGACATACGTGAGAATTTTATTCAGTTTTTTTAATGCAAATGGTGAATGATAAAAAGTAATTCAATTCTTTGATCACACAGGTTAATAGTAATGGGTTCCTTACATTCAACCAGTCTTCATCTGAGTTTCTCGCTCAATACTTTCCCATCAATGGAAGTGAAGACATCGTTGCGCCCCTCCTGACAGACATTGACGTCAGTATGAATGGCATTATCTCATATCAGCAGTACTCAAGTGGAAGTGTGCTCACTCGCGCCACTCAGGATATAAATCAGTATTTCCCTGATCTGAACTTCATAGCTACTTGGGCCCTTGTTGCAACTTGGGATAGAGTTGCATACTTTTATCACACTGGCACAGTAAGTTAGTTTAATAAAACTCCTTCAGGCTCAAGGTTACAGATGCATATTCTCAGAGCTCCTTGTGACCATCAGTGTTCCCAAACTTTGCAGGAAACCTCGTTTCAAGTGGTTTTAATTTCAGGCGGTGATTTGTCTTTTATTCTCATGAATTACGGTGACTGCGCTGTGACGCCTAATCTGGTGCAGGTAAAACATGCCTTATCAACATCAATATCCTATCTTTTGATGTTCTGTCTTGATAATTACTTATTTCCTTGGCTGTGCAGGCTGGTTATGACACAGTAAACTCCACGGCCTACTTTGTAATTCCTGGATCAAACAATGGGAGCAATATTCCAAACCTTATGAACTCCAGTAATGTGAATGTTCCAGGTCGATGGGCCTTTAGGGTGGACGGTGGGCCAGATCAAAATCTACAAGGTACATAATTGCCATGATGTTTTGAATCTTTATTTTTATTTTGTTTTTATCATATGGCATCATATGTCAAAGTCATGGGATGATTCTTCGGAATATGCAGAATGTAAACCTTTAATCAAGCTAAAATTGGATAAAACCATCTGCCAATTTGCAGCAATTTAAATGAACCCAGAAACAAACACACAAATCAATTAATCAAGTCAAATATTATATTCCTATCTGGCCTCTTCGATATGTTCAGTATACAGTATGCATGCAAATGTAAACACGTTTCAACCCAATAATCATTAACCATGTGCATTGTTTCCTATAGAGAACATCATAGCAGCTCAAATAAGAGTTACTTCATTTTCAGACCTTACAGAGAGTGGAAAAATTGAGATTGTTTTAGAGAAAGTAAGTTGCACTTACTTGTTTTATTTATATTTGTATTATCATTATTTAAAATGAATTATGGTGCTAATAGACAGTCAATCTTTATTTCAGCTACGACAGGAGCTGGTCAAGTCCGGTCTCTCGAGCAGCGTGAAGCTGAACTTAAGAAAAATTCAAAAGACACAACCGTAGTCTCATAAAATGTAACTCATACAAGGAAATAAATGTATAGACTGTTCATTTAAATATCTTAAATACAATATCACTGCCATTAAAATATCCCTTATACAGGGAAGTTAACCAGCAAATCGGCTGTCATTCCAGTGTTTAGTTGCATAATATTTACCGTCACCTTTGACATATTAGTTTCAATTTTGTCATGAGAGTCAAATCACATTCATTTGTGAAAACTATAATGCACCGATGAGGAATGTCACTCTTCCAGATGGTGAATGTTCTCTCATGCAGTGAGGTGTGACAGGAGTTTAATCTAGATCTGCAGTGTCAATAGTGAAAGTAAACCTGTTATTCCTCAATGGCTCCATTTGCTGGAAAATCTACTTTTTACAGATGCATATCATGACGTGATTGTCTATTATGAGGCTAGCTCTCGCATGTTTTACTCTGATGAATTTGAATGTAATGCTATTATTTCTAAACGTATTGCTCAGGAAAAAAGATGTAGCCAACTAAACAAACGTTGAGCTTTTGTGACACAATAGTTAAAAATGCAGAAAAAAGATTGTTTGGTAAAAAAAAATTAATTGTATTCTTCACCCACTTTTGTATGTTCACTGCCAAACATGATATGATCATGCTCTAATTCATACGAATGCTTTTAAACCATTCAAGCGCGACAAGTCAAAGTGAACCCACTGTCTGTGAAACACATGACGCACAGAAAGACGCGTGCCAGTATCGACTTCTCTTTCACACTTGAACGAACAATAACATTCACAATTATGCCAAAAATGTGTGTAGTTTTGTTCCTCATAAGAGTACTCTTAAATTAGAGCTTAAATAACGTCTTAAATGAACAATACGTTTTTAATGGGCTGTGATGAACTGTTGACCACTGCTGCCAGGATTGGATAAGATTTGCATATTTAATGAGCTTCTGCTCCCCTGTCAGTACACATGAAGAATTGTTTTGAAAGTGGAAACCAGAATGAATTACCCACAGGGCTCGCCAAACTTCATTATCAAACAAACACAATGATTTATTTCTAATCCAACAGTAATTGATTGGAATATAATTTTTTATTACGCGGCCCGCCCGATTGGTGGATATAACCGCGAACTACACACACACGTCAAGTCATGTTAAGAGAGTGAATATCAAGTCGAGAACGGAATGTTATTTCACTATTTAAGATTCACCGGCCTGCAGGCAGAGATGGGCATAAATACATGGAAATGTATTTAAAATACAAATAAAAAATACTGTGAGGAAAAATGTATTTAAATACAAATACAAAATACTGTGTGGAAAAATGTATTTAAATACAAATACAGTATTTTGTATTTTGAAAATACACCAAATACATGTGAAATTGGCAATTCAGTGAAGGTATCCATATTAGGCTGTAATCTATCTGGGCCTATTCTGAATGCCAAAAATCATTTAGATGTGTGCAACTGCTTAGAAACTTTCGTTTTCAATTTGAATTTGAATTTCCTTTAGCGGCAGTTATAATAACACAAATTACGTCAATAACTCATTCGCCCTCACTTCTTTTTCCACTCCAACATTCCAATTATTCCTGCCCACTAAAAGCTGCACAGATATATGTGCTTACCCCGATAGGCCTATCTATGTAAATGATTTAGAAAAAGTTCCATCGATTCACATTTTATATTATTGCTACGAATCTACGATATGTATTGTCATATGACATCACTCATCCCTAACATGCAGTAACGTTAATACTTCAAACACATTTGACAAGCTACTTTAATCAACAAGTAGAATTGACCATGACATCCTCACCTTATTCCAACAATTTTGTAAAGTTGCCGATCCAAGGCTGGGTTGTACTAGCCTAGAAATCTAGACGCACCCTAGCGGCAGCAAATCTAATCTGCCACGAGTGCCGTCTAGCAACTCTCAATACACTTCTGAGCTGTAAAAACCAAACTCTGGTCGGGCCAATCACATCGTGTATAGAGTCGGTGGGCGGGGCTTAACATAATGACGGCAGAGTTGCGTTTGCGTGCTTCTAGTAAACACAGACGCTGGCGAACGGCGGTCTTTCGAATCAGCTTTGACCGCGACTCTGGAAGACTTGGAGTTAAGCTTTTCTCTGAGAAAAGAACAAAGAACGGCACTGAAGTCATTCTTAAAAAGGGAAGATGTGTTCTGAGTTTTGCCGACCGGATACGGTGAATGTTTAATCTATCAATGAGCTCCGCTTCACGTTGCTCTGGATGGTTGTAGCGCTATCCTATCGCGTGCAGAGGGAGTTTGAAAGACAACCGTTTATCTGCCCCTCGGATTGAGCTGTCAATGGTGAGTTTCCAGACCAAACATCTTGATGTGGGTCTGGCTTGTCAGGGTAGGGTTGTACAGCTGCGGCTCACCTGATTGAATGTTGGGGGGAGGGGCGTGTCTGGTCTGAGCTAGTAGATGCATGAAAACAGCTCCTGATAAAGAGGTTGCCTGGCTCAAAGTATTTTGAGTATTTTGAAAATACAAAAATACTCATCTTAAATGTATTTAAATACAAATTACATTCGATTTTTTCCAAAGGCTTTAAAATACAAAATAGTATTTTGTATTTCAAATACGTATTTTAAATACATGTATTTGAAATACTGCCCATCCCTGCCTGCAGGCGGACTTGCATTTTGGTAGCCCGTCTGGAAAACACAGCCCCGGGGAAAAAACATGTTTACTCACATAAGTGTGTTGCACCATTTCTGTATTCGGCACAGCATTGTGTTTTAATCTCAATATGTCTGCAAATCCAGCTCAACCTGTCTTGTTTACAAACGATTCCGCGGTGAAATTAAGCGAACAAACGTGCAATATCTTACCCACGTGTGCTGGAACTTCATTAAAAATAAAGTTCAACCACTCATTAGAATTCGGAGGAAACTTATGCAGTGACTGCATTCTTCCACAACAGGCACAGTGCAATATTTTACTCTCTTCGGCATGTTTATTGCTCAGTAGCATGATCCGTTAAGCTCCATGAGTCAGTGGGCGGGGGCCCCAGGGGTGTCGGATAGTAGGTTATAGTGGAACTGAGTAACAGGGGCCCTTGGCCCACAAATGTATATTGATAATCCATAATATTAACATGACAAAATTGCATGGTTGTTAGTGGGCATCCCTTGGTTTTGTGACGGGGGCTCAACATTTGGTGCTACACCCCTGGGCGGGGCTACAGACGCAGACATACATATTTATCTGTTAAGGTGGTGTTTCTGCATTCTATGACATCAATAGTCGATATATTCTGAGATAGATCGTTTGCTGGGCCTGGTGTCAGTAAAAGCTTTTCTTTGACTAACAAGGACGTTTTCAGCTCCGACACTTACAGGATATTATTTAAGGGAGTAGCGATATATCATTTAACGATGTATCGCAATATAAAAATGTGACAATATGATTCGCGATATAGAGTTGTTTTATCCAAGGCTCAACTTGCTGTAGTAGGCCTATTTATATACTTACCCAAACACAAATTAACAAATGTAGGCTACCACAAATGTTAACTCTGTTAAGGCTTCGTAAAAATAACTAACCGAGTGTCTAATGCAAATCAGTCTTCTGGAAACCTTATGGTTTATGAGGAACAGATTTACCGCGACGCACATACTGTAGTAAACATGGACGTTCAAATGATTGCGTGATGCGCGGAACCAACACATGAGGGAGTAAATACAGAATTCAAATTCTTGGATGAGCTAAACATTTAAAGTTTGAGAGCGGTCATTTTGACGAGCTTTCTCGTGATTAGAACTGTGACGGATTGCATTGATCATCTGAAGCGCACGCGGTGACGGATTCAAAGTCAAAGCGAAGACATCATTTAAAGCAGCACTCCTTAGTGAAAGCGCAAACATCATTTAAATCAGCAGATTACATTTAGTTTTAGTAGTATGATTTTTCAAAGCATTTTAGATGGTTTATTCTTATATGTATAGTGCATTAATAGTAGGAGAGGCAGGAGTTTCAGTGACATTACAGTCTATATACATATATGACTATATAATTTTGAAAATAATGTATGCAATGGCGGAATATTTGAGGGTCATAATAACAATAATAATAATTAAATGTAAAAATAAACCCTCTTTATTTTAAAACTTTTGTTGGCTTAAAATATCGGAATATATCGTATCGTGAGTTCAGTATCGTGATATATATATATATATATATATATCTCAAATCATCACACAAGTGTATTGTTACCCCTAATATTATTATATCACAATGAACTGTTATAGGCCTAGATCAAAAGCTCAAGGGAAAGTTGATTTCTCAATTCATCACCTCTTTATGTAAAGAACAAAATTATTCACTAAATGCTGTTCTTGACTAAAGAACTTTTGTAGATTTAATAAGGATTCATCTCTAATTTATAATTTATGCAGTGCAAACGGTTTGATAACTTTATTCAATTTCTGTATGAGGGCACAGGTATATAATGTAATATGGGATTTATGTGAAAATTGTTTTTAAGTTCACTTAAATTAAAAGTTGTTATATTTTTGAAGCCTAATAAATGTTAGTGTTATTTAATCTCAGTGTCAATTAAATGTTATTTCATAGAGACCTCAGTATCAGTATTCGTATCAGTGATACTGGCCTTTTATAAAAAAGATGCAATTAAAACTATTTAAAATGTTATGTTGTTTCTACATTCATTTGGAGATTAACTGTGAAATTATTATATATGTAGTTTGTATGGTATGATTAATCACAGACATGTTTTTGTTATTTAATTATTGATTGACAATAATGATAGAAACATGAGTATTCCTTTTTATTATTTCATTTAAAATATGTCAATATCTGCTTGGCCTGCCTCTGTCATCCAGCACTCTCCATAACGCAGGCTTTTTGCGCCCTCTTTAGGAGAGAGCAGCGCAGCTCCATTAAATTGATGCATGTCTTTGATAAAATACAGGTTTGTGTACATTTTATTGTATTTATGAATTCATTATTGTGTTGTATACCGTGTATTAATGCCAAGCAACATGGTGCGATGTGAGCCACCGAACGAGTGTCACGTGATGGTGGAAACGCCTGATGATGCCTTGCATAACATGTTATGATTTTATTCAAAACAATGCAGCATATAAATGCTTAGGGTGTTAAAATATTTTCTCAGAACTGTACACCAATTGTTTATGGACTGGTTATGGAGCCAGTCAGGCTTGAACACGATACCCAGGCCGGTGGAAACGGGACAACAGCGGTCCATAACACTTGAATTTTTACTTCTAATATTTGTTAAACGAGCTTGAATGTAGGCAATATGTAATAAAACAATATAAAATATGCTTTACTGTAAAATGTGATTGAAAATTAAGGAATTAAGCCAGTGGTTGAGGTATTTTAAAACCGTTTAGAGAATTTAAATTAATCCGCAAACATCCTTGTATGAAGTAAAAACCAATCAACCCATTATGTTTGGTTAAATCAACCAAATTTGCTGGATAAAATTAACCGAACATGTGTCTGTCCTGCATTTACCCAGCCCTTGTGTTAAAAACACACCCTTGGAATTGTAAACTAGCCTTCTTCCCCTGCTGACATGGCATAAGGGATTGACATTGCTAGTGTTAAAAGGCCTACATATTAAACAGCCTACAATTCACTGAAGCAGGGCTGTTGGGTAAACCGAATCATAGGAAAGGTTGTGTTATTTATTAAAACAAATACACCCACATTTTTAATTTGCAATGTACACAAGCATGAAAAGCTTTTTATATGTATGCACGTCAAGGTTTTATTTGGTGTTGAGAGTTTTTCAAAGTATTTTTTGGGGTATACTCAAATGTTCTGATATAGGCTACTGACCTTTGTAGGAACTTCAAATAATGTGTTTTATGGTATTATGAGTCAAATGTTTTTTGTCTGGCAAAGAAACAATCCGGAAATTGTCTGTTCCTTTGCTCACCACGAGGGGGAGACAGCAGCTGTGCACTGCAGTAGCCTAAATGTGCAACATATAACAGTTGATAGTGGTTTCTTTAATATTTCATTGAATTATAATAAAACCCAGTGTAAAAAAATAAGATTCTGAATGCATTTGATTTAATGTAACCTCACACAATAGTTTTACGGTAGGCCTATTACATAGCAGGTAAAATGATCCTTCATCCCGAGCCACCAGTTCAGAATGATAGCCTACAAACCATCTTATCAAATACCTAGATTTTTACAGAAGAACATGCACACAAATACCCATCCGTGTTCTGGTGTGTTGTAGATGGTTTCAACACACCAGAACACGGATGGGTATTTTTGTGCATGTTCTTCTGTTGTTGTTGTTGTTGTTTTTTTTACAATTGTCATGCCATTGTTGAGCCTGTACAGTTGTTGTTCAATTAATTATAAGATGGTTGTTAACATGTCTAAAAAAATATATCGGTTGTTATTTTATAAACAATGTTCTTTCTCTGCTATTCTAGTTTAAATCTTATTCGCCCTTTTGAACAGCAGGTGGTGATAAAGTCTGGCAGAATGAAATGTAACTAGGCTGAATCTGAAACCGTCTCTTATATACCCTTAAATAGGGCATTATTTGAGGGGACAGCCATTTGTAGTGTTATCCGAAACCATAGTGGACGTTATTGAGTGCACTTATTCTATTCCACATTGCACTTAAGCGGCTGTCCGAATTCGTACAATTGTTTTCATTCACTCTTACAAGTGAACAGGCTGCTATTAGTGAAGTTATTAGTAGGGAATAGTAAATAAGTTTAGGGGGCGATTTCGGATTCAGCTTAGTCTCTCTCTCTCTCTCTCTCTCTCTCTCTCTCTCTCTCTCTCTCCCTCTTATTTTTGTATACAGTCGGTCTCGAAGTGATTGAATCACATTAACATTTGCTTTCTTATGCGTTAATGCATTTGATTTTTGATTTTATTATTTATACTGTGATTATGTACAAATTCTATGTAAATACAGTCATTGGCCAGTCAAAATATGTCAAATAATGCGAAAACGAGTTAGCATTTTAGCACTTCCGGTGCCGTAACGTGATGGAATGGTTTCGTGATGTTTTTTTTTTTTTTTTTTTTTTTTTTTTTGAGTGGGTTTTTGGTTAAATGACTGAAATAAGGTAGCCTGGATACCAGCCGAAATAAGGTATATGGTGAACACAAGCTCAAGACACTTTTAAGTTAACTCGTGATTTTTTTAAGCTGTTGCTTAAAGGCAGAAGCTATCAAGTGGCCAATGGACTACAGGAAGCTGATTGAACGTCATCACACAGGTCAGCTCAGAAAAAACTGAACTTACAAATACAACAATAAAACAGAGTAATGAACAATGAGGGTTACAAAACAAAACCACACTGGATATCAAACTAGTTGAAATGTTTACACCATAACAGAGTCTTACATTGTTCCTCAAGTAAATTATTAGATAGGCCTAAAGCAGTAAAATTATTAGTTACTATTGAGGTATAGGCTTTTATTTGAGATACAGTGGGTTAATATGAATGACTTGCTCCCCAACACTCTGACCTCTTGTATGTAATATTGTATTTTTCTTATTAGTGAAAATGTATCAATTGTATTATTAATTAGTGCACCAATATTTGTTTCTTGTAGCCTATCAAAAGATAAACAGTGTATTTCAAGTCTGAGCTATTGCCTCCACACACACATAGAACGCTATCTTAGAATTGACTCATTTATTGCCACCGAAATTTTTAAAATATTACAAGTTGTAGAGGAATTCCAGTGGGGAAAAGAAAGCCATTTATATTCCCAAATATAAGACAAACACAACAGAACAATGGAAAGGCTATTCGTATGAGCATTTTTAAACTAAAGGTTTAAAGGTGTCCTTAATTCTGACAGACTTTAAGACTTTAGACTTCAGCTAGCTTCAGAGTTTAACATTCCAGAGATTCTTCTTTTTCTTCTACATTTTTAAAACTTAATTTATGGCACATCAAATCAGTTTTCTTCAGGTGTGCCTTTAACAAAAAAAATGTATTTGCCCCCAAAAAAGCATGTTCTGTTCTTGAATCCTTGTTCGTACACAAACACACAGGTAAATGTTCTCAAATAACAAAAAAATACTTTGCATATACTTCGCAAAAGACCATTCTTCCCATATTTTTTTGGTTAAACAGGTTTAATTGCATTGTTCACATGCTACATGTCAAAGTTTAAACCCCCAAAACATCTCCGAAGTTTATTCATTATTATGTGACAATAATAAGTTGAAGGCTGAGAAAATATACAGGTTCCCTTCCAGCTGAGTGGCATTCTTCTCTTTATCGGCTTCTACATCTTCAATGTCTCCATTTGAAGCTTTTTAAGTGCATTCCATGTATTACGGCTGTGTCTTTTTGACATTTCTTAACTTTATCTCAAAGCTTGACACTCCATAATTGACCAGTCCTTTTTTGATCTGAAACAAAGATGTACAAATTGATCAAAATATATTTTATTTCCATTGTACCCTACTATTAGTTAAGTCTATACGATTAGAAACTGAGGCTCTGTACTCTGAGGCAGAAATTGGCTTCCATACAAAAACTTTTGTGTGAAAAGTGTGACTTACTTGCTGCAAAACATCCTCTATATTTTCAGTCTGTGTCAGGTCTAAAAATGAACTAAGTTTCAGTTTAATTCCTAAGACATTTTCTAAAAGGAAACAAACACAATAAGGCATAATAACACACATACGTATACATTTATATAGCCATATCGCACATCTACAAGTGTGATATTGCATTTATACAACAGTTTTACGACAGAAGTATAAATAAAAAAGACACAACAATGGATTGTCTTTAAAAACCTCTTTTGTGCAGAACTATTTCCTTCCGCCAAAGATTCAAATCTCAACGTGACAGTTTAACAGTTGTGACCAAGTCTCCGTTACAAAGTCTAAAACATCACTTTAGATCTAGTAATGAAAGAACACTAAGACGCTTCATTGAAGCTTATTGTATTATAATAGAGCAGACAATGGTAATATGAGAGATAGATCGACTAAGCAAGTGCACTACTTGCATCTAGCTGACATTCTTCTGGCCAATCTTTTCTCTTATATAAATATCTCTTATATAATCTTATATATATCACAAAATAAGTTTGAATGTCCGCTAAGGAAAGTGATAAATCTTTGTATTTATTCTATAACAGTTAAGGGGATTTCCAATGGCATTGCTAGTCAATACATTTGTAGGTTACATCTTGTTTATAGCCTTGTTTCAGTCCCATTTTAATTTAAAAGTCGCACTCACAAAGGCCGATAGTATTTTTTTACCGATATCAAAATCACAATCAGGAATGGACCTTTTTCTCAATACCAAATACGGCATGTTATATATATATATATAACTTAGTATATAGTATACTATATATATAAGTTATGAAACTTAACTTTGCTCTTAGCCAAATCAATTTATACCTTGAATTATGGATAATACCTCATGTTTAAACACTATCTACATAATAGCCAATGGCAAATTCCCGAAGGACTGACTGAGATGAAACGCTGAACGGGCGATGGCGGTCTGGAGCTCAGTTTTCAAAAATGTCTAAACAAATTATTAAACAGGCGCTATGTTTAAGTCACATATTTGAGGTCTAAATAACTACATTCTTTTAACTCTTAAAACTACATTCAGTGACACAACAACAGTAGTATTTGTAAAATGAAGGTGGATTGCTCGTCTGCCATAACACTTCCTGTGAGAGAAATGCTGCAAGCGGTATGATTACAAATGGTGAAACAGATCCCGAGGTGATACTGATAGAATATCGCATAACTGAAAAAGGCTCTCAGTCAATCAGTCGCGAACCAGAACTGTTGTATAAATACATGTATGTAACTGATTATAGTAATACATAATTTTGATGAAAGACATACCTGTTCCATTGTTCACAAGAAAGGCCCAACGACCCGGAACATTCACGTTACTCATGCTCTTGAGATTTAGGATGCCATAATTTGCATATTGAATGACATAGTAGTGAGTGGAGTTTATTGTGTCAAATCCAGCCTATTAAAAACATGAAAAATGAATGTTACTGTATGTATAGATACAGAGCCAGTATAAAATATTATTTAAATCCTGTGTTGTTTGTTTTACCGCCATTAAATTAGATAACACAGCACAGTCACCATAATTCATCAGAATAAAAGAAAAACCACCGCCTGAAATTAAAACCACTTGAAAGGTGGTTGTCTGAAAAGAAAAGAAACAATGTCATGATTTGTAGCCTACACAGTCTGTGACCTACATTTAAAAAAAAATAATAATTACCGGTGCTGAGCGAAGCTTAAATACATTCAGATCCCATGTCTGAGCATAGTCCCATGTTGCAACAAAGACCCAAGAAGCAGTGAAGCCCCTCTGAGGGAAATACTGGTTTATATCCTGAGAGGCGCGAGTGAGTACACTTCCATTAGTGTACTGACGATATGAGTATTTGCCAAATCCAAAGGCATTGAGGTTAGTCCAGAGCGGAGCAATGTAATCTTCAGCTCCATGTGAGGGAAAGGGGTAAGGTTGAGCTTCTGGCAAAGGTTGGTTGAACGTAATGAGTCCATTATTATTAACCTGAAATAAGAGAAATCAGCTCAATTCCACCAGTAAAATATGAGCTGGCTTATCACAGCATTTGCATTCATATTAGTAACTCTCACGTATGTCTTGTTGTACTTGCGGCCAAAGAACGTAAATGGAGTGGAGAAGGCAACATAACTGTAGGTGTCACCCCCAGTTTCAAGAATTTCAGTGTCTCCTGCGACTGCGCCGAATGGATAGAATATCGCTGGTGCTGCAGGGAAAATGAACACAAAAAATACAAATGAAGCAGTTTTTACAAATCAGAATATCATAATTATTCACACATGAATGAACCATTAATTTAAAAAAGTCAATAAATACCTGTCCATGCAGTTATTGGTGAAATGCCTGCTAAAGAAAGCATATTCAATTATAAAATACTTATTTAAAGGACGTTAAAAAACACATTGCATAGGCATATTATATCAGATGAAGCATTATTACTTGATGAGAAACAATTACAAGCACCATTAAATACCTCATGGACTCACATGAGTGCAGCTGTTTTCAGTTTATGTATTTTCTAGTTAACCATGCTTCCCTTTGTGGATACATACCGATCAGGCATAATATTATGAAGAATATTATGAGGTGAAGTGAATAACACTGATTATCTCTTTATCTCTGCACCTATTGGGTGGGATATATTAGGCAGCAAGTGGACATTTTGTCCTCACAGTTGTTGTGTTAGAAACAGGAAAAATATTGGTTTGACATGGGCCAAATTGTGATGGCTAGACGACGAGGTCAGAGCATATCTAAAACTGCAGCTCTTGTGGGCTGTTCCCGGTCTGCAGTGGTCAGTATCTATCAAAAGTGCTCCAAGGAAGGAACAGTGGAGAACCGGCCACAGGGTCATGGGCGGCCAAGGCTCATTGATGCACGTCAGGGAGCGAAGGCTGGCGCGTGTGGTCCGATCAAACAGATGAGCTACTGGAGCTCAAATTTTTCTCAAGTTAATGCTGGTTCTGAGAGAAAGGTGTCAGAATACACAGTGCATCTCAGTTTGTTGCGTATGGGGCTGCATATCTGCAGACCAATCAGGGTGTCCATGCTGACCCCTGTCCAACACCAAAAGCACCAACAGTGTCACGTGAGCATCAGAACTGGACTGTGGAGCAGTTGGAAGTAGGTGGCATGGTCTGATGAATCACGTTTTCTTTTGTGTTTAAAATACAATAGCCGTGTTTTCTTTACGGTAATGCGTGGCTAATCCCGATTCACCGAGCAGATCTGTGTATCACTGCACAAAACCTAAACCAACTAAAAAATCTATATACCCTATTGTTAAAACTGTTCCATATGTTGAGTGTTTCAACCACAATTAACTACTTATTATTTATTTAATGAAGTACAAGTCTCACTTTCTGGCTTTTTGTAATAAAAAATGAGAACAGTTCCTAGTCTCTGATTGTATTTGAGCTCCATCAGATGAGGCATAGATCTAGGAACATTTACTGCCATTTACTGTCACTGTCTGAGACTATTTTTCTGGCAGAAGGATGGCAGTAATGATTAATAACTGCAAAAAAGTAACATATTAATACATTTCTTTTTGGCTATATGGCTTTGCGGCGGTCCTAGCAACGTCCTTCAGCCGTGACTGTGTTCACAATACAGCATCGCCACTCGTACCTTACTACTTACTTATTATGCATTCTGTAAAATACATAAAAACATTGTATAGTCATGTGATGAGTCGTCTATCAATCGTAGCATTATTACCTGAGGTGGATTTAGTGGTGTTTCCTGAAAGAATGAACAAATACAAACCATTAAATACCTCATGAACTCACTTGATGAGTAGTTTTCTTTTTCTGTATTCCAGTTTAAAGGGTTACTTCAGCGATTAGCATATGGCTTTGTATCAGTAGAAACCCTGGAGTATATTCAAATGATTTTGCTTGCCCCCTCATATCCCCCTGAGACAAGAGATTTATGCATTTTATTTCTGGAAAAATTCCTCCCATGACGCAAATATCGTCAATTTGCGCCATTGGAGGAATTGTTGGCCATAGGCTAAAGACTACAGCCAGCAGAGGGAGCTATTTCCGCAGGTTTTCAACTCGCGCTTGGGGGATGGAGATCACACTCACAGCATTCAGCTCGCAGCTGCAGCCTCAGGCAGCAGAGCAAAGTAAGTCTTTCAACTTCTCAAACTAATTCCTTTGAAAATTAAGCTTTCAAAGGCATAAACTGAAAAAGCGCCAGACTGAACATGCGCTGTGAATCTATGCCGCGGACGTGTTTACCTCAGTTCTCGTCACGAGCTCACCCATGACTGTCAATGTGATCTGACTCCTGCATCGTTTTGGGCTGTGAGACTCCCTCAGCGGCTAAATCACATTCTATTGAACAGACACGTTCAGTTTTTAATTGTAGTGTCTGTTCTCTAACTGAACTGATTGTATGAAAATGAACGCGGTCGCGGTGGGAAAGTGAAAGTGATTCAGTAATCTAGTAGCGGTGGCTTTGGGAGTGGCCTCGTAGGGCAGCGAAGCATTATGGGAATTGTTGTCTTTCATCCCCATGAGACAAAAATAAATGTTCTGTCTTTTGTCAGTCTAGAAAGCACCAAATTAAAAAATATTTTCACATTTCTACTACATTAATGACCCAGTTTAAATACAGATTCATCTTCCCAGCGCTGAAGTACTCCTTTAATCCTGCATTGATCCAAAAGAGGGAATTTAAGGATGGCAATTAATAATTAATGACTTCAAAAAATTAACATATCAATACATTTCTTTTTGGCTATATAACTAGTGTTGTGAATGCAGTCACCACTGAAGGGGTTGAAGGCTTTGCGGCGGTCCTAACAACGTCCTTCAGCCGTGACTGTGTTCACAATACAGCATCGCCACTCGTACCTTACTACTTACTTATTATGCATTCTGTAAAATACATAAAAACATTGTATAGTCGTGTGATGAGTCGTCTGTCAATCACAGCATTATTACCTGGAGGGACTGTGGTGGATGTAGTGATGGTGTTTCCTGAAAGAATGAACAAATACAAACCATTAAATACCTCATGAACTCACTTGATGAGTAGTTTTCTCTTTCTGTATTCCAGTTTAAAGGGTTACTTCAGTGATTGGAATATGGCTTTGTATCAGTAGAAACCCTGGAGTATATTCAAATGATTGTGCTTATGTAGGCATAATAGATACAGAAATGTTGATAGCCACGAAAGTCATCGCTAAATTGGACTAATTTGGATGGCCACGCTAAAAGTGTGCAGTTTTAATAAGAGGATTTTAGGACTTTGTGTTGGGAGAAAATAATTTAAGTGTGTAACAACAGCAATTTTGTCTGATTTCTAACCGTATTGATGTAAATTAAATGGAGTCGAGGAGTCGATTCCATAGACTCCCACAGCGGGAGTCGGGAATCGGAGTCGACTCCAAAAACAACCTGGAATCGAACACCCTTTTGGTTCCACAAAGAACTTTTCATTAAGCAGTTCTTAACGGAACCATTTTATCCTTTAGTGTGAAGAACATTTTAATAATCTAAAGAACCCTTTTCCCCCGCAAGAAACCTTTTGTACAATGGAAATGCTCCATGGAAGTTAAAGGTTCTTTACGGAACCATCAATGCTAATTAAGAACCTCTATTTTTAAGAGTGTTAATAGTCAGAGAATCATTAGACAAATTGACGTTGGACAAATGTATATTGAGTTACCTATGATAACACATATTTGTGGTCCTTATCTTAGACATTTTATCAGCTAAAGGATTATTTTCAGAAGCATTATAAAATTGATAGAGCCGGTCCTTGATGTTGATTGGTCAATAGCGTGTTTTCTTTACGGTAATGCGTGGCTAATCCCGATTCACCGAGCAGATCTGTGTATCACTGCACAAAACCTAAACCAACAACAACAAAAAATGCCCTATTAATAAAACTCTTCAATATGTTGAGTGTTTCAGCCACAATTAACTATTTATTATTTATTTAATGAAGTACAAGTCTCACTTTCTGGCTCTTTGTTACAAAAAAAAATGAGAACAGTTCCTAGTCTCTGGTTGTATTTGAGCTCCATCAGATGAGGCATAGATCTAGGAACATTTACTGCCATTTACTGTCACTGTCTGGGACTATTTTTCTGGCGGAAGGATGACATTTAATTATTAATAACTGCAAAAAAGTAACATATTAATACATTTCTTTTTGGCTATATAACTAGTGTTGTGAATGCAGTCACCACTGAAGGGGTTGAAGGCTTTGCGGCGGTCCTAACAACGTCCTTCAGCCGTGACTGTGTTCACAATACAGCATCACCACTCGTACCTTACTACTTACTTATTATGCATTCTGTAAAATACATAAAAACATTGTATAGTCGTGTGATGAGTCGTCTATCAATCGCAGCATTATTACCTGGAGGGACTGTGGTGGATGTAGTGATTGTGTTTTCTGAAAGAATGAACAAATACAAACCATTAAATACCTCATGAACTCACTTTATGAGTAGTTTTCTTTTTCTGTATTCCATAGTGATGGGGAGTCGACTCCAAAAGAGTCGATCCCTCGACTGTGAATAGCCCCAGAGTCGGGGTCGACTCCAGTACAGGAATCGACTCTCGGTGTCGACTCTGTTTCTGTGTCCGAAATCGCTCTATTTTACTAAATCTCTCATCTATAGTGCATGGCAGTTGAGTGCACTATAAGCAAGGAGTGAGTAAAATGAAGCGAGCCGCGAGGCAATACACTGACGTCGTGTACACCGCATCAGAGAGCTGTCGCAGAAACTTTGTCACACATTTATTTGAGTGCTAACTTTAGAAATAAAAACCAATTACAGCGACTTTAGTTTGTAATTATAGGCTTCCTCCATGCTAGCTTTAGTTTAATTGATGGTCGGCTATATATTATTGCAATAAATATAGATTTGGTTTCCCATAGTAACCATGTGTTTGTTAAACTAACCATAAATCATAAAAATATCAAGAAGAAACGCATCAATAGTGTGCATTATTTTATGTATAGTATCTTTACCTCACCTTTTAAGACAATGATCATGTGCGTTTAGCGACATCACTCGACAGCATCTTTTTTCGTGAGTTTTCCTAGTTTATGTAGGCATAATAGATACAGAAATGTTGATAGCCACGAAAGTCATCGCTAAATTGGACTAATTTGGATGGCCACACTAAAAGTGTGCAGTTTTAATAAGAGGATTTTAGGACGTTGTGTTGGTAGCAGAGATGGGCATAAATACATGGAAATGTATTTAAAATACAAATACAAAATACTGTGTGGAAAAATGTATTTAAATACAAATACAGTATTTTGTATTTTGAAAATACACCAAATACATGTGAAATTGGCAATTCAGCGAAGGTATCCATATCAGGCTGTAATCTATCTGGGCCTATTCTGAATGCCAAAAAGCATTTAGATGTGTGCAACTGCTTAGAAACTTTCGTTTTCAATTTGAATTTGAATTTCCTTTAGCGGCAGTTATAATAACACAAATTACGTCAATAACTCATTCGCCCTTACTTCTTTTTCCACTCCAACATTCCAATTATTCCTGCCCACTAAAAGCTGCACAGATATATGTGCTTACCCCGATAGGCCTATCTATGTAAATGATTTAGAAAAAGTTCCATCGATTCACATTTTATATTATTGCTACGAATCTACGATATGTATTATCATATGATATCACTCATCCCTAACATGCTGTAACGTTAATACTTCAAACACATTTGACAAGCTACTTTAATCAACAAGTAGAATTGACCATGACATCCTCACCTTATTCCAACAATTTTGTAAAGTTGCCAATCCAAGGCTGGGTTGTACTAGCCTAGAAATCTAGACGCACCCTAGCGGCAGCAAATCTAATCTGCCACGAGTGCCGTCTAGCAACTCTCAATACACTTCTGAGCTGTAAAAACCAAACTCTGGTCGGGCCAATCACATCGTGTATAGAGTCGGTGGGCGGGGCTTAACATAATGACGGCAGAGTTGCGTTTGTGTGCTTCTAGTAAACACAGAAACTGGCGAACGGCGGTCTTTCGAATCAGCTTTGGCTGTGACTCTGGAAGACTTGAGTTAAGCTTTTCTCTGAGAAAACAACAAAGAACGGCACTGAAGTTATTCTTAAAAAGGGAAGATTTGTTCGGAGTTTTGCCGACCGGATACAGCGAATGTTTAATCTATCAATGAGCTCCGCTTCACGTTGCTCTGGTTGGTTGTAGCGCTATCCTATCGCATGCAGAGGGAGTTTGAAAGACAACCATTTATCCGCCCCCTCGCATTGAGCTGTCAATGGTGAGTTTCCAGACCAAACATCTTGATGTGGGTCCGGCTTGTCAGGCTAGGGTTGTACAGCTGCGGCTCACCTGAATGAATGTTGGGTGGAGGGGCGTGTCTGGTCTGAACTAGAAGATGCATGAGAACAGCTCCTGATAAAGAGGTTTCCTGGCTCAAAGTATTTTGAGTATTTTGAAAATACAAAAATACTCATCTTAAATGTATTTAAATACAAATTACATTCGATTTTTTCCAAAGGCTTTAAAATACAAAATAGTATTTTGTATTTCAAATACGTATTTTAAATACATGTATTTGAAATACTGCCCATCCCTGGTTGGGAGGAAATAATTTAAGTGTGTAACAACAGCAATATTGTCTGATTTCTAACCGTATTGATGTAAATTAAATGGAGTCGAGGAGTCGATTCCATAGACTCCCACAGCGGGAGTCGGGAATCGGAGTCGACTCCAAAAACAACCTGGAATCGAACACCCTTTTGGTTCCACAAAGAACTTTTCATTAAGCAGTTCTTAACGGAACCATTTTATCCTTTAGTGTGAAGAACATTTTAATAATCTAAAGAACCCTTTTCCCCCACAAGAAACCTTTTGTACAATGGAAATGCTCCATGGAAGTTAAAGGTTCTTTACGGAACCATCAATGCTAATAAAGAACCTCTATTTTTAAGAGTGTTAATAGTCAGAGAATCATTAGACAAATTGATGTTGGACAAATGTATATTGAGTTACCTATGATATCACATATTTGTGGTCCTTATCTTAGAAGAGAAAGACATTTTATCAGCTAAAGGATTATTTTCAGAAGCATTATAAAATTGATAGAGCCGGTCCTTGATGTTGATTGGTCAATAGCCGTGTTTTCTTTACGGTAATGCGTGGCTAACACCGATTCACCGAGCAGATCTGTGTATCACTGCACAAAACCCAAACCAACTAAAAAATCGATATATATATACATATACCCTATTGTTAAAACTGTTCCATATGTTGAGTGTTTCAACCACAATTAACTACTTATTATTTATTTAATGAAGTACAAGTCTCACTTTCTGGCTTTTTGTTATAAAAAATGAGAACAGTTCCTAGTCTCTGGTTGTATTTGAGCTCCATCAGATGAGGCATAGATCTAGGAACATTTACTGCCATTTACTGTCACTGTCTGGGACTATTTTTCTGGCGGAAGGATGACATTTAATTATTAATGACTTCAAAAAAGTAACATATTAATACATTTCTTTTTGGCTATATGGCTTTGCGGCGGTCCTAACAACGTCCTTCAGCCGTGACTGTGTTCACAATACAGCATCGCCACTCGTACCTTACTACTTACTTATTATGCATTCTGTAAAATACATAAAAATATTGTATGGTCGTGTGATGAGTCGTCTATCAATCGCAGCATTATTACCTGGAGGGACTGTGGTGGATGTAGTGATGGTGTTTTCTGAAAGAATGAACAAATACAAACCATTAAATACCTCATGAACTCACTTGATGAGTAGTTTTCTTTTTCTGTATTCCATAGTGATGGGGAGTCGACTCCAAAAGAGTCGATCCCTCGACTGTGAATAGCCCCAGAGTCGGGGTCGACTCCAGTACAGGAATCGACTCTCGGTGTTGACTCTGTTTCTGTGTCCGAAATCGCTCTATTTTACTAAATCTCTCATCTATAGTGCATGGCAGTTGAGTGCACTATAAGCAAGGAGTGAGTAAAATGAAGCGAGCCGCGAGGCAATACACTGACGTCGTGTACACCGCATCAGAAAGCAGTCGCAGAAACTTTGTCACACATTTATTTGAGTGCTAACTTTAGAAATAAAAACCAATTACAGCGACTTTAGTTTGTAATTATAGGCTTCCTCCATGCTAGCTTTAGTTTAATTGATGGTCGGCTATATATTATTGCAATAAATATAGATTTGGTTTCCCATGGTAACCATGTGTTTGTTAAACTAACCATAAATCATAAAAATATCAAGAAGAAACACATCAATAGTGTGCATTATTTTATGTATAGTATCTTTAGCTCACCTTTTAAGACAATGATCATGTGCGTTTAGCGACATCACTCGACAGCATCTTTTTTCGTGAGTTTTCCTAGTTTATGTAGGCATAATAGATACAGAAATGTTGATAGCCACGAAAGTCATCGCTAAATTGGACTAATTTGGATGGCCACGCTAAAAGTGTGCAGTTTTAATAAGAGGATTTTAGGACTTTGTGTTGGGAGGAAATAATTTAAGTGTGTAACAACAGCAATATTGTCTGATTTCTAACCGTATTGATGTAAATTAAATGGAGTCGAGGAGTCGATTCCATAGACTCCCACAGCGGGAGTCGGGAATCGGAGTCGACTCCAAAAACAACCTGGAATCGAACACCCTTTTGGTTCCACAAAGAACTTTTCATTAAGCAGTTCTTAACGGAACCATTTTATCCTTTAGTGTGAAGAACATTTTAATAATCTAAAGAACCCTTTTCCCCCGCAAGAATCCTTTTGTACAATGGAAATGCTCCATGGAAGTTAAAGGTTCTTTACGAAACCATCAATGCTAATAAAGAACCTCTATTTTTAAGAGTGTTAATAGTCAGAGAATCATTAGACAAATTGATGTTGGACAAATGTATATTGAGTTACCTATGATATCACATATTTGTGGTCCTTATCTTAGAAGAGAAAGACATTTTATCAGCTAAAGGATTATTTTCAGAAGCATTATAAAATTGATAGAGCCGGTCCTTGATGTTGATTGGTCAATAGCCGTGTTTTCTTTACGGTAATGCGTGGCTAATCCCGATTCTCCGAGCAGATCTGTGTATCACTGCACAAAACCTAAACCAACAACAACAAAAAATGCCCTATTGTTAAAACTCTTCGATATGTTGAGTGTTTCAACCACAATTAACTACTTATTATTTATTTAATGAAGTACAAGTCTCACTTTCTGGCTTTTTGTTATAAAAAATGAGAACAGTTCCTAGTCTCTGGTTGTATTTGAGCTCCATCAGATGAGGCATAGATCTAGGAACATTTACTGCCATTTACTGTCACTGTCTGGGACTATTTTTCTGGCGGAAGGATGGCATTAATGATTAATAACTGCAAAAAAGTAACATATTAATACTTTTTTTTTTGGCTATATAACTAGTGTTGTGAATGCAGTCACCACTGAAGGGGTTGAAGGCTTTGCGGCGGTCCTAACAACGTCCTTCAGCCGTGACTGTGTTCACAATACAGCATCACCACTCGTACCTTACTACTTACTTATTATGCATTCTGTAAAATACATAAAAACATTGTATAGTCGTGTGATGAGTCGTCTATCAATCGCAGCATTATTACCTGGAGGGACTGTGGTGGATGTAGTGATGGTGTTTTCTGAAAGAATGAACAAATACAAACCATTAAATACCTCATGAACTCACTTGATGAGTAGTTTTCTCTTTCTGTATTCCAGTTTAATCCTGCATTGATCCAAAAGGGGTTATTTTGCAGCAATGCCATAGAAGTACCGTTTTACTATTTTTGGCTCCACAAATAACTTTTTATTAAGCAGTTCTTAACAGAACCATTTTTTTTTCAAAAAGAGAGAGACAAGAAATTGCACTTGTGTAAAGTACTTAAAAATGTTACGTATGAAGAGTCATCCATCACTCACAACACTGTTTAACTTTAACCACATATGTGACTTTTTTAGGGTTTAAGAAGAAAAACTGGTTGTAATTTGAAGGATCTCAGCAGTCTCAATAGCAAGTGTGTGTGCGTGCGTGCGCGTGTGTACATTTAAAAGAGCAAGCATACATATGTGTTGTGTTTTATTTTCATATTTGTTTATGATTAAATTTTATAATCATTAGTAATTTATTTGGTTTATCATTTGATCTATTATTCATAACAATATTATTTTATTTACATCTTTTATCATTTAATAATGTATTAATCATTTTAATATTTTTTCATATTACTTCATATTAAATCTTATGATTGTGAGGTTTTCATGGGTTGAAGAATGTCTATTTCAAGGTTTTTAACATTACAGGACGATGTTGTGAAGCAGTAATTTTCCATTGTTTGTGCTTTTCTATAATAACACTTGCTGGATTTGTACTAGTCAGATGAAGAGCTTTGAAATACACACACCTGAGATTATTCAATAAATATCACTTTTTACTATCATTGCTTCGTCTCCTGCTTCTGCTCAGTCAAACTCTCAGGCTAAAAGAAGACTGATTTCTTCTGACAGGTATTTGACGTACAGGTTCGGATCTGATATTTTTGACATGGCGATCCATCCGATCTAATAAATTCAAAGGTCTATATTTACCTGTAGCCTTTGATGATGATGTTTGTGCCCTGGCTGTTAAAGAGAAAGAGATTATACAATTCGGAAACACAAAATTGTCTATATATATTGTCCTTGCCACATCAAGACAATCAAAAGAATAGTAAACTACCGGTAAGTGCCAGGACTGATATGAGCAGCAGCAGAAGCTGTGAAACCCAAGACAGTCTCATGATGATAAAGTCAGAGATAAAACCAGCATGCAGAGGTCCTTCTTCTGTAATCGGGGAGATTAATTATTCTCACTTTACCCATATTAATCTTGAATAATGGAGATGATAAGATAACTTATTTCAAAGTTGAAAATATTTCATTTTTAATATGACTGTAGGATCCACTTTCGAAGTGGTTGGAAAAAGTCCTACTTTATAGACATCTTTAACAACAAATTCCACATTTAAAATGTATGACATTATGGTAACACTTTATTTTAAGGGTTAGTTATTAACTATTAACTAGTTGCTTATTAGCATGCATTTTACTAGGATATTAGCTGTTTATTAGAACTTATAAAGCACATATTTATATATGTAGAACTTATTCTACGTCCTTTAATCCTACCCAATATTTAAATGCTACAAAAACTACCTTACTAACTATTAATAAGCAGTAAATTAGGGAATTTATTGAGGCATAAGTTAATAGTGAATATGTGTTCCCCATACCATAGTGTTTCCGACATTATTTGGTACATTTGGTTGGCCAACAAAATTGTACAAAATAAACAGATTTATCATTCACACTTTGCATAACAGTTCAAGTGTAACTGAAAACTATATTAAAGTTTACTTGCATTTGCTACATACCTTGGGAGAAGAGAGTATTATTAATATAGGTAAAAATGTATTGAACATATATTGCTGTTTTATTAAATCATAAAAACATTAAGATACATGATTTGAAAACTGCTTTAAATATATTTATAGCAAAATATACCCATTATAATAATAATATAATTTAATGATGTAGTTTAATCTATTACATATGTAAGGATATAGTGAAATAATTACGGAGTGTAACATTAAATAGAAAGACTTGACTTACTTACTTCTTCTAAGCTGCTCTTCCACCTTTTGTGGGTTAGCAGGACGTTTCACTGATTTTAAACAGCACTGTCTGCAAAGAAAACCTGTCCTGGAATAGAAGAAAATATATACATTTTGGACCACAGCCAGAAATTTTTAGAAAACCAAAATAGCAGTTCAGCAAAATTCCTTCAGAAATGATTTCACAATTACTGCAGATGATAAGAATGCAGTATACCTGCAATATGCTATATAAAATATTATAACCTGCACAATGGTACCACCACAGTCTTATTTACTGTGGGGTTTTTATACATCACACACCCTGAAATGCCTGTGCTAATTGTCCAATATTAGTTCAGTAATATTTATTGCACACGGATTTAAAGCCAAAGCTCTTTTTACTCAAATCAAGTACTTGAGTAAAAGTACATAGCCAACTATTCTAGTGGTGTGTGTGTGTGTGTGTGTGTATATATATATATATATATATATATATATATATATATATATATATATATATATATATATATATATATATATATATATATTATACTCAAAAACATTAATCAGCTAATGATAATATTTACACTTTCTGTCAAACACATATGAAACACATAAATACACAATTTTTAAATGTAAATTTACAATTTAAAACTAAGAGGGATGGCATTTCACTTAATTAAATTATGTGAAATATGCTCATTTTCTAAACAGATAAATATGTCGACAGAGAAACTAGATGCTGCTTACATTTGCCCATGTTACGCGGGGCAGTTATAACATAACATATAATTGCCGCCGATGTTGCAGCCATGGTAAACTCTAATATGCTATGCTAGCCAGACCTATTTTAGCATTGTTAGTATTATTTTTTTAATCAATAACCTAGATATAAATGCACGTTTAAATTCGCAGTCATAAAACACAAGATAGCAGAAGAAAAATACTTTAGCCTACATCCAAAAAGTAACTTAAAATCAGTATTTTGTTGAAAACTTCTGCTGAGGTGAAAAGGTCGTGCTCTTTTCCCATGGAGATCCGACTGAGCATTGAGTAGATGAAATGCCATCCCTCTAGTTTGTTTGTAATTGGAGGAATTGAGTGTTACAATCGCGGTCCCTACTTAAAACCTGTCGATCGACATTAGAGCGCCACCGTCAGGATGAATAACGCAACATCAGCCAAAAGTGTTGTTCAACGATTATATAAAGCTTACAAAATGTTTATAATAACTGGCGCTTAGACCCAGCATCTGCCCTACCTACATTTTTCTCAAGTGGCCGAGTGTGGGTATTTGGACAGCCCCAAAATCAAGTTCACAGCCTCAGAGATCTAGAGATCATGAAGTCATGCCTCCATCTGCTGGTCAGACTTTAGAAACAATATCTATATACTCTATATTCTTACCTCATATTTTATGTTATTTATTTTTTTCTTTTTGCTGGTTTGGGATTTTTTTAATGTAGTTATTAGGCTATTTTTTACATTAATATATGAGCAATAGGCCTACATTTGTTACAGTTTCACATATATATATATATATATATATATATATATATATATATATATATATATATATATATATATATATATAAAGATGAAACTGTAACAAATGTAGGCCTATTGCTCATATATTAATGTTAACAAACGAGACCTTATTGTAAACTGTTACCAATATTTATTCATTTTTGCAAAAGGTATCTTATATAATATGTATATGCTGGTATAATCTAACACGTGCAGGTATGTGTAGGCCTATTTGAAAAGTGGAAACATTGTGGAGACGATATATATATATAACGATATATAGGCCTACACTGTAAAAAAAAAAATCATGTCTCCAATTGAAAATTTTCTAGTGACTGATCACATCTAAAAAATTTTAGTTGGTCGAATTGAATTTCTGTGAATAAAATTGCATCAATTCACAGAATTTCGATTCGGCCAACTGAAAAATTTAGATGTGATCATCAGTCACTAGAAAATTTTCAAATGTAGAGATTTTTTTTTTATTTTTACGGTGCATGACGCCATAAAGCGCGTTCGAATGTTTAGAATGTTGCGTGGTATCGCATGCGAGGGTATCCATGGAACTCTGTGAAAAACATTGTGTGGGTTTGTATTAGTGCTGAAGACGAAAGTGATTAGCGTTTATCAAAGTTATGGGACAACGAAGTTCTCGAGTTGGCGTGGTGTCCGATCAGCCTCGAAGGACACCCCTCCCGACACCCGGCAACGACACGGGCACGGCGGTGCAACATCCGCATCCGCGCGATGAGACGCCTGTTGATGCTGCTGGTGAGGGACACGGCCAGAGGAGTGAGGAGAGGGAGGAGATGGAGAAGAGGAAGGAGGCGTGGGTGAATGTGGAGGAGAAGAGGAAAAAGAAGTTCTGGGACTGGAATCTGACCTCTTTCCTCAGAGCTGCCAGAAAACGTCTGATTCGCCTGGGTCAGTCTGAGGTGCAGGTCATTGAGATACCATCTCCAAGCCGCAGCAATGATGGTAAATGATCGCACGAGCAACAAATAAATCACACTTAGCCTAGATTTAATTATCCATTAATGGTATAATTTATTGTTAATATTTAATGTATGCATATCAATTATTAATATAGAATTTTTGATGTTCCCATAGGATGATTTCAAATTAACAACAAAATGGTTTTAAATTGATGAGCTTTTCAACCTATTATTATTTAGTCTCCAATGATATTTCCGATATAAATAACTGTATAAAAAGTGTAAACTGCCATATTTTTTTCTTTTAATAGATGACATTATGTGCTGCTATGAGCTTGGTGATCGTCTGGGGGTCGGTGGGTTTGGCATTGTTCATGAAGCTTGCCGTGTGGAGGACGGCCTTAAAGTAAGTACAAAGAAATGAAGACTTACGCAGCTGTATGCAGTTGTTTTTTGCCATGTGTTCCTTCATCCTTTCACTATTATGGCCTGTTCAGGTTTAATGAGTGGAATGATATGATTTTTTTTTTATCAGGTGGCAATTAAAGATGTCATCAAGACGCAAGGCATGGAATACCTAACGCTTGTAAATCAGCTGCACTTATGTTTTCTCCTCTCACTGTTTTATTTAAAACATCTTAAATGAACAATAATCGTTTAATAACTACGAATGGCTTTCAATCGAACAAATTCAAGACCACCTTAAAATGTGTCTGTCTTTTATAGTCTAATCATCCAAACCCCGTACCGATGGAGATTGCTCTCACAATCCTGGCCAACAAGGGCCCGAACGAGCCAGGGATTATAAAGCTTCTGGACTGGCAGGACTATCGGGACAAATACGTGATGGTTCTTGAGTGTCCGTCACCCTGCGAGAACTTGGTTAGTTTCTTGAATGGCAATGGTGGCAGGCTCGATGAGGGTTTAGTGCGCCACATCATGCGGCAGGCAACGCAAGCAGCTAACACATGCTGTCGCCGTGGTGTATTCCATGCCGATATAAAGTTGGAAAACATCCTCGTGAACAAGGACACCCAGCAGGTCAAGTTGATTGACTTTGGGTGTGGGGACCTCATGAGGAAATCTGCTTACACAACCATGTATGGTATGTATGACGTAGCTCTGCATCAACACACACCAATGCTGAATTTCTATACCCTAACCCAGTTAACATGTATTCTTATTTCGCAGAGCCCATTGTCTGTGCCTTCATTTATTTTTATCTTGATTAATAATTAATTTTTAGCTAACTGAGTGCTTTGTAAATATACATCTCTGAAATACATAACCTGGTCTCCTCTGATAACCATCCTCTTTAAATTGTAATGTAGACGTGCATGCATTTTTTTGTGAAGCTGCTTTGAAACAATTCGCGAAAAATGCTAAACAAATATGTGAATTGAATCGAATGTATTATCCCTCAAAGCTAATGTTTTGGCAAACTTACACATGAGGTGAAATCTCTTTCCTCTAGGCACCATCCAGTACTACCCTCCTGAGTACAAACTCAAGGGCAAGTACCATGGGAAGTCTGCAATGGCGTGGTCTCTGGGGGTGACCATGTTCACGATGCTGTGCGGACATTTTCCAACTAGCGATGACTTGCACAAGACCAATCTAAACCGCTGGTCAGAGCCTAGATTGTCAAAAGGTGAGATCTTCACCACAAGAAATCTACAAATGTTCTCCCAGATCCGATATTACTGATAAGACTGAGTAGAGCAGATGTAAAAGCTGATGGTAATAATCGGATGTCTCTTTCATCTTTCCACACAGAATGCTGCCATTTGATCTGTAGCCTCCTGCAGAACAAGCCCAAGCAGCGGCTTGATCTGGGAAAGATCCTTCACCACAACTGGTTTCAGGTGGCTACTGAGACAAAAAAAACATCCCTTTTGTACAAAACATATGGATGTAGTTTCCATGACATCACCCATAGGATTCTGAAGAGCAGTTTGAAGCGTAAAGTAGCATAAAGTGTGTGTGATCGGGCATCACGCCCGAATAACAGAAAATGGGCCAAGAGGCGGGACGTGAACAGACAGACAGCGGATAAATGGCTATCGACCTGTCAATCAAAGTGATCACGCCCTTAACTATACAGAACTTTAAGGCTTTATATAATGTAAACGAATGTGTTATAAAAAATTAAAAAAAAGAGTAATGTATTTAGGCTAATGTTTAGTTTTCTCTTCCGTTTCAGGTCCCCATTTGAGTTGTGGAGATTAGGAGCTCCTTCCCCAGGTCTTCTGTCAGCTTTGCGTCTTGCGGGCTTACAGAAAGACCTTCCATCCCTCTTTTATGCCTTAGCGTCTTGCGGGGCAAGCAGGCCATGGTTCCGTCTGGCACCATGGCTTGAAGCAACAGTTTTTGCGTCTGGCGGCACTGCTTGCTTGGGGATGTGTGCATATTTTTTTTAGTTATTTTTTTTACATGCACTGTCACAACACTGTCTCCACAATCCTTTCATGACTGCACTGGGCCAAGAGGTCCCTGTCTTATCTGCACTGCTCACCTGAGGTTCCTGCCACAGCCAGCTCAAAGGCCTGTAATGGCCGTCCTCATCTCAGAGCTCTCCGTAATATCAGTCCGGTTTCAGAATTCTCCATCTCTACCTGTCTAAGTGCTCCCAGTCTCAGCTGCCCTGGTACCAAAGCTTCCTGGTTGTTCCTGTAGTGGCTACCTGTTTCAAACTCCTTGACATGTTTGCACACTCTCAAAAGCTTGTCCTGGATTACGAGGTCCCTGTGATGTAAACTGGGTCCCAGAGGTTCCAGTAATGGTCAGTCGGAGAGGTTCATGTCTGCTCAGTCTCAGACGTTTTTCTCAAGGCCCTTCCTAATGATATGCTCCATGCAATGTGTGCCCTAGGTCCTAGAGTTTTCTTTAATGGCCACCTCACATTGCTGTTCCAGATACAAGAGTGCCCCTAAAGTTACAAGAGCTCAAAAGATACACAAGCTCCTATAATAGCTACCCCGGAGTGGGTCACAATGTCTCCTGTAATGCCTGTCTCAATGCTCTCTGTCTTGGTTGCTTCAGTTCAAGTGCTCTCCATTTTGGCTGCCCCACTACAACATCTCGCCAAAAATGTTAATGGTTCCAGTAATGGCTGCTTCCAGAGTGCAAGCCTCCTAGTGATGTGTAGATCTCCTGTCATACAGAAAGGTTCCTGCATGCTCTGGCCTCTGAGCTCCATGTCATGTCCACCCTGCACCAACATTCCTGTCATGGCCGCTACAGTTTCCTGTTACTAACATGTATGAGATTCCTGTCATGGTGGCACTAAAAGTCCCAATGCTCTCTGTGTTGGTTGCTTTAGTACCAGTATCATGAAAGGAATACAAATTTTAAAAAATTGCAAAATAATATGTTTATATTTTATGTTTTATATCTGCTTTACACTCAGTTTGCAATTGTAAAGCTAACCTTTTTTTGTGCAAAATACATTTCTCTACATTAGACACATATAGCTTAAACACTCATTTACCGATTACCTACACTCAATCATGTGAAGACACATATTTTGCTCACTTAGATATCAAAATGAATTGTTTGTTTTTATAGTGTAAATATACCTAATTCCATCACTTAGAAATTAAAAATCTAGGTTTTTCTTCTTCTTTTTTGAGAAAGAAATACAATTTTCTCTGCTTTCATTTTTTTTTGTAAATATATACTAAATATAGGGTACAGTTATGCTAATGGCGTAAAACGCTTATTTGATTTTATTTTCTTCTAAACCAAAGCTGTAGCACTTTCTGAAACATGCTTGGCAGGCAGCAACACAAAGTCGATTGCTATAATTTGATCTAATATTTGATGTTTTTAAAAATGTTGTAGAGAATCGTTAAAATTATTAATTATATTTTCAAGATGCCTTATTAAAGTTTTGTTCTAGGTAATTAAAGAAACAGTTTTTCAATGATGAAAGAATATATAAAAATATATTATTGAGGCATGCTGTTAGGGCGAAAGGCACCATGATGATATATAGTTAGCTAACTTTTTCAATTTGTTGGCATGACATAGTTAGCCTTTTATTCATCAAAATACACGGAAAATAGTTCAAGCTTTGCTAAAGTGATTATTAAGTATAGCCCTCTTAACTTAGAAATTATTAAAAACATTATTTTAGCTAAAGTGGCCTATTTGTCTCAGCGATTAGATGCAGGTGGTGTTCATTTTAGTATGGCAACTTTGTACCTTAGCACTGCTGCTTCATTACTAACCCTGGAGGACGGGAGGAAACATAACGACAGGTAAGAGTGTTCCTTCAATTCCTTCAAATGTATCCATTGCATACCATTTTAAAAAATAAGGTAAGTTGACAATGTAAAATAGTTTAATAGATTTGCCCAAATGATATGCCAGAAACGACAGCAGCAAAATTTAAATTTAAATTGTATCAAACTTTGTGTTATTTTAACAAACATTTTACATGATACAATATAAGGGCATTTTTTGGTTTGGTCATTGTGTTTGGTATCTTCTGTCGTTGTATCATCAAGTCGACATCTTTTAAGCATTTGTTCTGTGACTATTGGAAGAATGAAATATCCATGTTCTCCAAATGGCCAGAAGGTGGCGATAGATGTAAAGCTTAAAATACAATAATTTTTCATATATTTTATTTTCATTTTAACTTTTCGTCCTAATAGAGTGCATATGTTAGCTTAATCTTTATCTATAGTTTACAAAGAGCTGAGGCCTATATAATAAAGATAAAGATCTAATTAACTTTAATAATATTAAACAATTATTAAATTTCAGTTCATATTTTCAGAGTAGACCATATAGTTTTCCACAGTATAGGCCTATAGTTTATCATTTGCATTAACTTATTTTCTCTGTTTTAGATGTTCTCATCTGATGAATGTCCTGCGCATTTTCAAAAATGTTAATATAAATCAGTTACCTATAGTAGGTTAACTGGTCTACAGTTTAATCTATAGTAATGCAAGCTGAAAACTTTCCTAAAACAACACATTTCTGTTCATTTTGATTCTTCTTCTGTCTGATCCATTTGTAAATTCGAGCGAAACTTCATCGAGTTCGGGTGATAAGATGTACTGGACATTTGCATAATGTGGGTGGGGGTGGAGCGTTTCGTCCAATTAGACTAATGTCATGTTAAGTGATCATAATACATAATTAACTTCTCTCTAAACTAAACATCTAATTTTATTGATCTGCACCATAATTGCCTCACAAAAGATTTAGATGTTTATTTCATTCACAATTAGATTTATAGATAGAGAGGTTAGTTGTTATCATTGAGGTTTTCAGTCAAAAGTCTATAGTTGCACAAAATATTTTTTTCCCCTTTTTTTGTTCATCTAGCAGCTGTTTTGTATGTTGGTTTCATCGAATTAAATCGTTTTAAATAAGAATAATCATGTGATCCAAACTAAAATTCCAGTACTGTATTTTGCGGTAGACACAATAAAATCACACTATACCACATTGTTTATTTTTTTCTTAAATGTCAGGGCCGAATAAGTTGCCACAAGTGTTTTAAAATGCATGCTTGCAATTTGTTATTTAAAACATTTTTGGACCAAAATAATGGTTTGACATTTTGTTACATTTATTCCTTTCTAAACGTTTTAATTAATTTTTACAACCTGTTATTTTAAGGTTCGTGTGCAGTATAGTTGTTAATTGTTATACAGATTAATTTGTTTAGTTATCCAGTGCTTTAAGGTTTCAATTAACTAACCTACACTGATATAACCTATATGCTCTGTTTAATTTGCTTGATTTTTTATATGTTTATAAGTAGGGTTAAATATTTTGAATTTAAACAAATTTCAGCTTGAATCCTAAATGTTTATCACATGAATGATCTCGATGCATATTGGATGAAGTTAATTGAGGAGAAGTGTGACAGTGGGAGGGGTTGCCAGCCAGCAGTCCATTCACTGCACATGTTAAATAACCCTCCCCTGACGCGCACTCGGGCACTCTCGAGTAAACCCTCAGATACGAGCATATTCAGCAGGTCTGATCGGTGAAACTCATGTTTCTAGAGGGAGAACGGATTATGAACGCGTTTGGGCAGCAGCCGTCGAGCCAGCAGACCAGTCCCCTCCAGCACCACAACGCGCAGGACATCCTGGACATGACCGTGTACTGCGACACCAACTTCAGCATGTACCAGCAGAACCTCCACCACCACCACCACGCGCAGAGGCCACCTGCGCATCCCTCCAACTACGGACTCGGCGACTACACCTCGCCCACAACCAACCCTTACCTGTGGATGAACAGCCCAGGTATCACCTCTTCCCCGTATCTCTCAGGCCCGAACGGAGGGTCTTACATTCAGTCAGGATTTGGCTCGAACCAGCGGCAGTTTCTTCCCCCGCCCACCGGCTTCGGAAGCGCAGATCTCGGGTGGCTCTCCATTTCAAGTCAGCAAGAACTTTTCAAGATGGTCAGACCCCCGTACTCATATTCCGCGCTGATTGCGATGGCTATTCAGAACGCTCAGGATAAGAAACTGACCCTCAGTCAGATTTATCAGTATGTGGCCGAGAACTTTCCTTTTTATAAGAAAAGCAAAGCCGGATGGCAGAACTCCATAAGACACAATCTGTCCTTGAATGATTGCTTCAAGAAAGTTGCGCGGGATGAGGATGACCCTGGTAAGTTTAAACGTTCTTTACTCATAGAAGTTATAGTGTTATAGTGTTATGTTCGCGTTCATAATTACGCTTTGCGCACCGTATTTGTGCTAACATTTTCATCTTTTTTTTTTTTTAAGGGAAAGGAAATTATTGGACGTTGGATCCCAACTGCGAGAAAATGTTCGATAATGGCAACTTCAGAAGGAAGAGAAAAAGGAGAGCTGATGGAAACGCCAGTGGCCTGTCTGTGAAATCCGAGGACACGCTCAAATTGGCGGACACGGCGAGTTTCATGAGCGCGTCCCCGCAGAGTCTCCAAAACTCTCCGAGCTCCAGCGAGCCCAAATCATCCCCCTCACCGTCCGCCGAGCACAGCCCGTGTTTTAACAACTTTCTCGGTAACATGAACTCGGTAATGTCGGGAAACAGCAACGGGATCAGAAGCAGAGACGTCAGCTCTGGACACTTGGGGGATTTTACGCACGGCATGTCTGGACATGAAATCGCCCCTCCATCAGAATCCGGCCATCTCAACACCAACAGACAAAACTACTACTCAACATCCCACAATAACAGTGGCTTGATCAACTCGCTCTCCAACCATTTCAGTGTCAACAATCTCATATACAACCGGGATGGAACCGAAGTTTAGAGACGCTCAAGTTTATCGAACCCCTAATGTGCTCTGTGAGTACATGGCCAAGCTGAGACTTCATTCCTATACACCTTCACCTCAGTTGCACAGCTTGTTCATTTCAGTGGGGAATGTCTGGTGTTTTGGATGCATCAGCAAGTTCTTGGAGCTTTTACATCATTTACATGTATTCTGCCTTGAGAAAATGATCATTCTGCACCAAACCGTGATACTTTTCATGTCTGTTTCCTATAGGCCACTATAACAAGTGCCTTCTCAGATGCTGTTTTTTGTAGAAGAAATGTAAATATATTTTTATTTAAATGGAATGTTTCTGATTTGTAAATAAAATGTGCATATAACTGACATGTCTGTAGCTTCGGTTTCTGTTTATTTGCTCTGTGATGAGCTAAAGATCATATGCATGATGTGCTGTCATTATCTGCTCAATGGCACAACAAACACAAACACCTAGTGCATCTAAGTGTGTTCCCACGCGATCAGCGGGTGGCCGTAGAGATGCACTAAACAGTTACAGCAATTAACGTGTTTGCATGTTTATGTAGTTTGTTTACAGTTGCTCGCAATTATATATAGTTTGTTTGTGGATGGCTGCAATCAAACAGGCAGTTTAAAGACAACTTTTAATTAGCTTTTGCACTAAAGTACTGTTCAGATTTAAACAGAAGCTCTGAAATTTCAGATTGCACTTTTGAGGCGTAGGCCTATAGCACAGTGAAAAAAAGTATTTCTGAAATCCTAATTTTCAAAGTCATTTAACCAGCCCCCATCTTTTTTCCCATAACAGATCAACTCCAGCAAACATATTGAGTTGACAATTATTTATCAAAAGAATTTCAGGTTTAATCGAGCGTTTGAATTAATCCGTGCTCCTGCTGTGTGCTCTCCTAATTGCTTTCTGCAAAAGCCAGACACATTTAACTCTTCAATGTCTCATTATCTCAGGGATGTTTTTCAGCACCGGGGCCAGTTTATTTACTGCACAACCACTGGTGCTGAGTGGCACAGACTCAACTGGGTGATGGTGTAAATAGCCTTATATGATCTGCCGGTTTAGCCAGAGACTCAATTCTCCTTCGACTATTAACTCAAGTCTGCATGAAAACTGCATGCCGGTTTAGCAAGCCAGAGACTCAATTCTCCTTCGACTATTAACTCAAGCTGCATGAAAACAGAGACATGTTCCGCTTGTCGCTTTGAATGCAGGCGATCGACCATAATCGAAGTCATCGCAGCTTCATATCTGGAGAGTTCAAAAGTTCAACTGTGGAAGCTTTTATTTAAACTGCTTATTTAGTAAGTTTCACATGGTTCTGTAGTTGGTTCTTTGGAGATTAACATAAGTTCTGGCCTCTCTTTTGAAAAAAATTTGTTCTAATTGTAATTTTTAGGTGTGAAGTTCTCTTTAGATAATCATGTTACAAACCTGTGATGGAATTCGGTATTTTTTGAGGCCTGTTCATTCTGCACTTATTTCCAAAGTCAGTCCACTGCATGACCCATATCAAAGAAAGAAAATGAAAATAAACACATAACTGAAATACAACTGAATTGTCTCTGTTGTCTGGGATAAAGCAGAACTGACAGGAGATTCGTGTCAACAGTGCTGGAACACGAACGGATCTGGCATCACCAGAGACACCCTGCTGCTTTCTAGTGAAAACACAGAGATCTGGGAACAAATGAAAGCACTCAGAGCGAATTTCACTCGGTGCGCCTTTATTCTAACAAAGGACATTGTTGTTCCACTATATTGCAGGATGGATTCTCATAGTCAGGATAGATTTGTGGTGAGAAGTAATTGAAATGGACACGTACAGACAGACAGGTAGATAATCAGTCCGTTTTATTCATTTATAGAACACTATAAAGGTTAATGACAAATAAAACCAATGTTTAACTAAGATGATAAAAAAGGACATGTAGCCTATTTAAAAAATAAATATAAAATACTTAGCCTACATTTATTAAGTTTAATTTAGGTTACATGTGCCTTAAAGGGAAAGCCTTTAATTTTCATACAAATTTTTTAAAATTCTTTCCTCATTTACTCGCCCCTATAGCTGTACCAAACGTGAATTTATTTTGTTCTGCTGAACACAAAAGAAGATATTTTGATTTGGGAAACTAAACAGTTGATGGACCCCATTGACTTCCATGGGGGAAATATGCTATGGAAGTCAATGTCCCTCAGCTGTTTGACAGACATTATTTAAAATATCCTATTTTGTGTTTAGCAGAACAAAGAAATTCATAGGTTGAGTAGCCTAAATGATGACAGAATTATAATTTTTTGGTGAACTATCCCTTTAAGTTATACTTTGTATTAGCTATAGCCTACATTTCCTACAACTACACAAAAATATGTCTACAAAAATGTATTTAATGATTCAAGTGGTGTAACGCATCAGACAATATATCAGACAATCAAGGCATTGTCTGTATTAAATAGATTTTTGAATGTTCATTAAAAAAATAAATAATAAACAAATTGAGCGTCACTGACCCCCTCCCCCCCACAAAAGTAGACTAATTAAGGTTATGTGGTTACAACAATTATTTTTTCTGTTTAAAAAACATAAACAAACAGTACTGTACACTTGCACTGTGTACTTGCATTGTACAAAGTCTAAGAAAATAAATATGCATTTGGTTTAATTCATCATGAATGCGATTGTTTCTGCATATTTGCATGACATTCAATTTTATTGTGCAGACTGATGCGTCCGAGACGCTCGCGCAACGCGCATTCTGTTCAAACCTACAGATTGATACCGACGTCGTCAGACATCGATACTTCACGAATTGCAGATGCTAAGAAAAATAATATGAATTCCCCAATACTAATGTGACGTGAAGAAAGTTTGCACATCAAGTTCCAACAAGGTAACTTAGGCTAATTAATTAATTAGGCTTAGCTTGGTTAACTTACCTCAGATTCCGCCTGTGTTTTCATTTAGCCTAGCTATTAGCTAAACGACCAAATTGAACTTTAGAACTGTACACTCGTGTAAAACTCATTTTGTGAGCTAGTTTGAATCATATTTGATTCTAACTAAACAATTGTATGTTTTAAAAGGTTCTTAAAATGTGCCACATAAAAAATACTATAGCATATTTATAGTTAAATTAGCCCTTCTAGTGTTTTTGAACCATACTATAGTAAAGATACTACAGTAGATTTTAGTTTATTGTACAATTACTACACGTTGTTAATCGTTCATTTAACGTTATACAACAACATACAGTCAATTGTTAATCAAATACTGATTAATGCTACAATTTACTGTAGTATATTTATTATGGTATGATTCATAAGCACTATAGTATTTACTAGAGTAATTTTAATATGTGGGGATATTTTTAGTTGATCATAATTTTGTTGGGTAGATTTCTGGCAAGAAGCCATTGTTGCAACGACTTTGCCTGTTGGATTGTTAATTATTTTTTGTTCGAAATAATGTTTTGATGTGTTTCTTATTCTTTAAAACGTCTTCTTATTTCTCACTGTTTTAGAAATTAGAGGTTTCTGTTGAATAAACTGTCAGCCTTCAATAAACGACCCCCTCCCATGTTATTTTTCTAATTACTAACCAATTGGGATATATGAAATTTCAATATTCAATCATTTATACATGTAATAATCTCTGATATTGTGTGGTCTCTTTCCGGACATAATGAAATTGATGTCATTAATGACTCACCCTAATGTCGTTCCACACCCGTAAGACCTCATCTTCAGAACACAGTTTAAGATATTTTATATTTCGTCTGAGAGTGTATCTACTCTATACTGTCCATGTCCAGAAAGGGAATAAAAACATCATCAAAGTAGTCCATATGAGACATCAGTTGGTAAATTAGAATCTGTTGAAGCATTAAAAATACATTTTTGTCCAAAAATAACAAAAACTATGACTTTATTCAGCTTTTCAGGGTTTGTTTTCAAACCTCAAATAAAGATTAAAACGGTCATAAATCCGCTTATTGATTCATGATTTGGATCACGTGTCAAACTGCTGAAATCACGTGACATTGGCGATCCGAATCATGAATCAATAAGCTGATTCATGACCGTTTGAATCTTTATTTGAGGTTTGAAAACAAACGCGGAAGAGAAGATAAAGTCAAAGTTTTTGCTATTTTTGGACCAAAATGTATTTTCGACACTTCAGGAGATTCTAATTAACTAACTGATGTCACATATGGACTACTTTGATTATGTGTTTTTTTTTACCTTTCTGGACATGGACAGTATAGTGTGCATACACTTAGTTACGCTGTTGGACTAAATATAAAATATCTTAAACTGTGTTCTGAAGATGAACTTCTTTCTGAGTCTTTATGAACTCTGTCTTACTGGTGTGGAACGACATTAGGGTGAGTCATTAATGACATAAATTTCATTTTTGGGTGAACTAACCCTTTAATTCTCTTAACCAGTTTGTGTCGTGTAATAAATCACAACTATTTTCCCCACAGATGGACCCTGACTTGTCACATTGTAAGGTGTTGCCCTATTGCTGAAGGTTCAGACTGACCGTGGGGCCCCTGGGGGCCCTCACCCTTCACCTTTCCCATCTCCCAGGTGCCAGGCCACTGTATGTAAGGTGAGGATGCCCTGGGGCAGGGATTGGCCAGCATGCCTCTCTGTGGGGGTCTCAAAGGGTGCCGATGTTCTTCTAGTCCCCCTCCTATGAGGAAAGACCATAATCAGATGTTTAAACTCTTTGGTCACCCATCAACCTAAACTAGTGCTTCATCATAACACAGGCTGTTGAGACTTCAGTGCTAGAGGTTTGACCAATCTAATCCAATCTGATAATCTGATCTAATCTAATCTAATCCTGTTTTCCCAGAGCAGGAAGAGGAAATATCACTTTCTACTGACATCTGACCCCTGCACGGAAATGCCGGGAAAAAAGGACAATGTGTAAGGTGAGGTGTCTGTGGCTCGAGAAATCATACATTAGTTTATTAAAATCAAGCCATTTGACTATACAGTGCTGTGGACAGAAGTTTGTGTGGGTTTGTGCATTTCAGTTCCCAAATAGGTCACAGATCAGGTACTAAGCGCTCGATCAGTAGGTTTGTAAAGATAAACAGAGTTTGGCGTGGAGATCTGCAGCTCTTGAGGAATCGTGTTACCGTCAGTGCTGATAAGACTCGGCCTGGGGAAGTGCAGTCACTCAGCAGCTCAGAGATTGAGCCCAAACTGATGAGTAACTGGAGGATAGTGTTGCACTGTGGGATGTGTGAAACACCATTGCCATTAGCCGAACAGATGCTTTTACCTGTTAGGGACACAAGAACAGGGAAAAGTGTATCCTAGGTCAAGACGAAGATGTTGAGATGTTTAAAAAGTATCATATATATATATATATATATATATATATATATATATATATATATATATATATTTATATATATATATATATATATATATATATATATATATATATATATATATATATATAACAACTAATATATATATTTATAGATTCAGATTTAGTTATTTTAGTACGTCAACTTGAAATGAGAAATGTTTCCTCTGCAAATAGCTGAAAGGATAAATATATATTTATAAATATTTTATTTCATGTCACAATTTCTAATGGTTTTAGTTTTAGTTAACTATAATAATAATATATAATAATAATAATGTGTATGTATGTATGTATGTTTTTTTTTATTTTTATTGAAAGTTTGAAAATGTTGGTTAGTTATTAAACTTTTGAAGGATTTTTAATAGTATTAAAGGGTTAGTTCACCCAAAAAAGAAAATTATCTCATTAATTACTTACCCTAATGTCGTTTGACACCCATAATACCTCCGTTCATCTTTGGAACACTAATGAAGATATTTTTGTGGAAATCTGATGGCTCAGAAAGGCTTTCATTGACACTAGGGGTGACCGAATAGTCGAAGATTCGATGCATCGATAGGTCTGTCACGATAACAAATTTTGCTGGACGATAAATTGGCCAAGAAATTATTGTGATAAACGATAATGTTGTTCTGAGACCATTTTCATCTAAAATAATGATAATAGCATAAAAATGCAGGTACACCTTTTCAAAGATCAATAAACTTTAATTTCTAAAGACTATTTAACACTAAAAATGGAAAACATTTTAAATAACCATAATAAATGAACAAAACAACCAAAAACAATAAAAGCATAGACTCTCAGTCTGTTTAAAAAAATTCATTTAAATAAATACCAAAAACAATAAATAAAATGGATGAAAACTGCAACGGATGATTGTGTTTTAGGTGCATATTAGGGGCAGCACGGTTCACAAAACCCACGGTTCGGTTCGTATAGGTTTTAGGGTCACGGTTTTCGTTCTGTACGGTTCTTGTTGTTTTTTTTCTTTTAATCCAGAAATACTTCAGCATATGATATATTAATTATCCACAATTTAGGATACAGTATTCAAAAAAAAATTGTTATATCATAGCCTAATCATGCACAAACTGAACTTGACCATCTCTGAGGAAAGTGATATTTTGATACAGCAAGAGAGAAGACATTGATGACATGCTTTTCATTTATTTGGCAAAAAAAGGTGAATGTGCATTGCTATCTCTTCAGGAACTTAAGTGCCTTTTTAGCACACAAAGATTGAACTGAAGAATTAACTTGCGTTTATCAAACTTCAGTGTAGCTTTAAGCCTCTTTATGCAGGAGGGTGCGCGCAAGAAAAATGACGTCGACGCGGAGTGCGCGAGACCCCTTTTCGCTTGGCGTTGTGCACGTTAAATTTCATAACTTTGCGTGCGGCTCCGCAATCGAAGAGCCATGAGTTCCAGACGAATCTCCTGGCCGAGAATGACGTCTTTTCACGCTGCACCCGGTCTTTGCGTCGAGTATAAACATCTCCCCAAACAGACGAGGTGCGTGCAGTCAACGAGAGAGATGAGGAAAACAAAAAAGCATGCAAATGGCAATTATCATTGCCGGAAAAATCATCGAGCTCATTTTTTTAATTGTGCGATTAATTGATTTATCGACTATCGCGACAGGCCTATGCATCGATATGCGGAGCCGGATTCGACCACCGATCTCGCAGTCGAATCTTTGCGGGTGTTATGAAATGAGGATCATACCATTTTGGTAATATGGGGGTGCTGAATATTTTAAAGACGTGGCGCTGAGCTTTGCGTCCAGTGTGCAACCCGATGCATCGATTTTGCGGAGCTGGATTCGACCACCGATCTCACAGTCGAATCTATGCGGGTGTTATGAAACGAGGATCATACCATTTTGGCAATATGGGGGTGCTCAATATTTTAAAGACATGGTGCTGAGCTTCGCGCCCAGTGTGCAGCCCCTTTAAGGGCGCTGAGCTTCAGGGTCGCACACCGGACGCGAAGCTCATGTCTTTAAAATTCGAACACATTAGCTGTGTCTCATTTCAGAAGGCTGCGTCCTCCGGAGGTCGCATTTGAAGGGTGCATACGTCATAAGGCCGTCTCATTTCAAAAAAATGAGAAGGACACTCCAAATGCGGCCTTCGAATGCGTCCTTCTTTCACAGGATTTCGGAGTGTGCATGAGGTGTAGCCTTCACGGCTGGAGATAACCCATAATTCTTTGCGTCGCCGTTAACAACCGTCATATATATTTTTTTATATTATATGAAAAAACTGCACCACTGCCAGATATACATACGATACATACGAAGCTCTATTACCTCAAACAGATAGTTGCGGTTAACAGGATTACAACGCTTTATTGCTTTTTAAACGTTTAGAACAGTACATTGCTGTCAAGACAAGAAACATGTCATAGTAATTTTCAAGTTATAAATAATTTTCATTCATATAAACTGGCGTGAGAGCGCAACAAGGCTGAACTTGTTGGCATAGCAACGTAATACTTCCTGCCTGTGTGTCCTACAAAGGACGTCTCATTTAATTCTGATTGAGGACACTTCGTATACTGCATCCTACACAGGACGTGTCCTCCGGAGGATGCAGCCTTCGAAAATTAACGAAATGAGACACAGCTACTGTTTTCAATGGGTGTCACACCGGCAGCAGCATTCGGGGCCTGTCCGCTGCGACTCAGGAAGTTGTTTAAAATCCTGCCGTGCCACAGAGCTCCATTTCAAGGTTTTATATTAAACTTATATTATATTTCTCTCAAATCGTCAATGTACATACTGCTTTCATCCTGTGCTACAAGATACACCCATCATACAGCTCTTCTGTCCGAAGTCGATTCAAAATTGAGCTTGCGCGTATATAATGTGCGCGTCCGATGTGAGATACCTTACACGGCGCTGAGCTTTGCGTAATAATGAATTAATAATTAATAGCCTCTTTGAAGTCAATCGATTTGATGTAAGGAGGAATTATTGATAAAACATAAACAGATCTAGATTTGATAAAGAATCAAATGTTCGCCTCGACCGCAATGGAAAGACTTGACTTGACCATTTTATCTCCTGAACATGATACCATTACTGCCCAGTCAAACAGACCCATAACTTACAGTAGTGATGGTTCAGTCTTCCTACGGTCTGTTCATCATTGTCAAACCCATAATACAGTAAATGTTGTGTCTGGATCCTGTGCAACGTGTCCAGCCTCGTAACTGAACTTTATCACCAACCTAACGTGCGATATGAAAACCGACCCGGCCGTGCACTGGTTGGTCTGTCTGACCTGGAGAACATGATAGTTTCAACCTGACATTCAACATCTGTTTGTACCAGTCAGCAGGAATTAGGGGACTAATATCTCATAACGCCACGAGATCTCTTGAGGAAGTTAAATATTTAAGGGCGCAACATGCTGGCGTTCCCGACCGTGGCTGGGAACGGCAGGCTCCTCGCAGCTCTGTAAAAAACATGAAGCATACATTTGATATCTGAGGATAATGCTCATCTACTGGCATGACTCTGGTATGGTTTCATCAGACTCCTTACTGGGCCCATAAAAGAGGTAATGTATGGGCTGATAATGGCATGAGATCCAGAGAACGACCCAGCAACCTCCATATGGATGCGTTTATATAAAGCCAGACCCATATAAGCTCTCTGAACTGTCACCACTTGACATGCAAAATGATTTAGGGAGGTGTTGGGAATATTGGTGTGTGATAGTACTGATATATGGCTACTGGGAAATACTGTGTGCATCAGTGACTAGATGAAAAAAAAAATGGCTGTGAAAAACGGCGTCTGTGTAATGCAGTTTCAAGGTGTTTTCACACCCTCATGCTGAGCTCATCGAGTCGAGCGTTTTGCTTTGCAAATCAGTTTATTTTATTTGATGGATTGCGATAGTCTTTATTCTGAGTTGACTTTTCTTTAGTTGTGACAGAAACATTTCGCTCAGTACTGTATTTAATATAATTTGCCATATTTTGTGACAATAACTATTATATATTTGTATATAGTGATTGCCAAAGCAAGCACTTTATAATAAGTCACACTTTACAATAAATTCTCATTTGTTATCATTGTTTAATGCATTAACTAACATGAACTATAAGCAACATATTCATATTGCATTTATTAAGCTATGCACATTAATTAATAAAACTAGACACTTTGAAAGGCATATAACCAGAACATTAAAATGATGTGGTTTTGAATATTAGCTCACAGTAAGCAATCTGCAAACCACATAGCAATGCATTAAAACTATTTTTTGTGTGTGTGTGTGCAGTGAGACATCCATATTTTTTAGATTAATTGTAAACTAAATATTGTTGTATTACAACGGGCAAATCTCATGAAACCTGTCAACATTAATTGGTCATATTAATTGGGAGGTTGCTAGGCAACGTGGGGGAGAGGACGCTGGCGTCGTCTGTTCGCCGCTTCTCCACCCACAAATCATGTTACTGTACTATTAGATTTACATTTTATTTTATTTCCTTATGTTTGTGACTAGTCTAACAGTCAGAGCTACAATTGGGTTGGACTTCTGCGCCGACCCCGGTGTGTCCACAGAAGTCCCCGGAAAAAGGTTCTGCCTCCTGCATGGTGCTGCGGCGATCCCCATCGTTTGAATCGTCACGAAGACCCATCATCTGGTCTTCAGCTGTCCTGCCTCGGCAATATCATCAGGACACACTGCCGCTGGGAGAAATTTAAAACATGGAGTGGACCACAGTGTGCTGCGGAGCTAACAGAGACTTCCACCATCAGCTGTTTTCTGTTCACCATCAGCTCTGTTTCTGTTCACCATCAGCTCTGTTTCTGTTCACCATCAGCTCTGTTTCTGTTCTGTTTTCTGTGTTGGTTGATTGTTTGTAGTATTCTATATTTGTACTTTTTATTCATTTTTTTGTGTTATTCCCCCCCCCCCCCCCCCCCTTGTTGCACTTTGAGATTCTTCGGAATGAAAAGTGCATTATAAATAAAATCTATTATTATTATTATTATTATATAAAAACAGATTTTTTTTAGCCTATATCATTCTCATTATTTTAAAATGAAAAATATATAATTTAAAGTATTTCTATCATGGTATATTGTATTTGTTATTGTTTTAGATGCATGATTTAAATGTTGCAAATACTTTTTTTAATGGTATTTATTTAAAACTTAAAAAATATAATATTTATATAATATTACAATAGTCATTATCTAATGCGAATTGAAGAAAATAAAGTGAACTAAGGGATTTAATATATAAATGCAAATGAAAAATAAATATCGTAATAGTCCTAAAATAGGAGTAATTTTATATATTTGGCATATTTCACCCTATATATGTCGACAGAACATGTTTTTGTGAGATTCAGTTTGATTTATATATATATATATTTTGTTTATATGATTATATATTTTGAATTTGTTTATACAGAGGTCTTGGTAGTGGATCTCTGATGCTGCGTTCACACCGCACGCGAATGACGCGAATAAATCGCGCTATTCGCGCGAAGTTGGACGCGTTAACATTTTGAATCCATTCGCTTCATTCGCGCGTAAAATTCGCTTCATTCGCGTGTGACATTCACTACACAACAGACGCGAATTCGCGTCATGGGAGGGGCTTCTGCCAGGCAGCGGCAGTCGGCAGAAGGACTATCCGAGTTAAGTCTGCTCTCACTGGGGTTGATGAGCGCTGAGCTCCGGTGATCGCCTGGGTCTCACACCTCCGAAAACACCAGATCAAATTTTCAAATAGGAGCTCTCTTAATAAATAAATCACATATTTGAGCTTTAAACAACTACATTCTCGCCTGAAAAACTATTAAAAGTACATTTTGTGACACAATACAGTAGTATTTTTAAATTACTCTGGCCTCGGGGTTCCCCTATGGGTTTCCCATCTGTAAGTAAGCAGGCTCCTCATTGGTTAACGCGGCGCGAATATCCGCCAAAGTTCAGATTTTTCAACTTGAGCGATTCGCTTGTTTCGCGCGGTTCGCGATTCGCGCCGCAGAATGCCTATTCGCGTCTTTGCATTGACTTAACATGTAAATCACTCGCGCGAATCGCGTCATTCGCGTGCGGTGTGAACGCAGCATTAGGCTGATGTGTCATTAGCTACGTTTACGTGGACACTTTTTGCTTCAAACTGAATTAATTATTCCAGATATATGAATCAGAGCGTAGTGTTTACATGGATGCTAAATAAAGTGATCGGGTTGATGTGTGCGTGCTTCCCTACTATCCTCAGTTTCTTTGTTTTAAAAAGCAGACTTTCCCGCACCCAAAACCAATCGACTGTGAATGAGAGTCCCAAACCCGGGCTGGTGGGACGTTGTGGTCCACTTTACAGACGATGAATGGAAAGACAATTTCATAATGACAGGATACTCAGTTATGACACTTTTGTTTATCCACAACATTACCTTTTATTTAAACCTAAATAAGAAAGCCCATGTCAGTTCGTCTGTCAGTTGGCAGGCAGTCTTGGTCGCTTTATTACAAGTTTTTGCTGTGTGCAGTGTGTAAAGAAAAATAAAAATAGTTTGGCCCTCTTGCTGACTAGTGTCGTGCCCCTTCCAACCCATTCACGCACACATAGATGATTCGACTATCGGTCGACCATAAAAAGATTCGACAATTCTGATTTGAATGTGTAAATCCTTAGTCGGGGACACCCCTAGTGTTTACATGTAGTCTCAATCGGATTACAAAAGGAATAAACCACCCCTTACAATCAGAATTCAATTCTAATTAGATCTGGCTAATTCATTCCAATTGATGTGGTTACATGTGACTTTTTTTATTACGACTGTGCTACTAGTCCGGTTACGCTCAGATTATAAGGGTCCATGCAAACGCAGCTAGTGACTGAAAATATGTGACATTTTTCTTTTCAAAAACCCCATACAGAAACAAACACATGCACACAACCTTGGATATCTAAATGGAGACATTGCATAGACTTGCATTGTTTTTATATACAGCTAGCTATAATTACTGTAATCTAACCTTAACAACCTAAACCTGACAGAAAACGTTCTGCAGACTAGTGTTGCACTAGCCTGACGTGGTCATACTCAATTCTAGTCAGAATATGAGTCTGAAACCGCTCCATTGGGATGTGATTATGAGGCGTGTTTCTTTCCTGGTTCGGTTGAAACACGCCTCATAATCGCAGCCCAATGGAGCAAACCAATCAGAGCAACGAAGCGACGCATTGTCAAATGTCAACAGACAGAGCTCAAATGCACTCTGTTGCCAAGTCCGCGTTTCTTTTCGCGGTTATGTATGTCCAAGGGTTGAAGCGACTATTATGTGATATATAGACTCATGAGTGCGAATTTTAGCAGGCAATCTTGCCAAAATAACACACATTTTACCCCCCAAACACCATTTTTCCCACGGAGAACCCCACGAGAAACTATTGTTTAGGGCTAGTAGTTGGCGGGTTTTGTTGTAAAAACTTGGCAACCCTGTCTGCACACGCGCTGGAATAAACGATCTTTGCCGGTGTTGTAAAAAAATAAAATAATTTATTGATACACAGAGTACTTACCCAACATGATCATCATCTTTGAGAGAAATTAGGAAGGTGAATGCATATACAAACAAGCTCTCCATTTAGGATTCGAGTAAATATAATCCAAGCCCCTTTGATGACGTGATGATTACGTTACTGATGATCATCTGTCCGTCATCGTCTAAAGCCCGCCCTGATGATTTCATTGGTCTGAACAGTTTCTGTTTGGAGATAATTACTCCTCTATGGAGCAATGCCAGACCGAATTGCCAGACCTAAAAATGTTGTGGGCGGGGCTAAATTCGGCTGGCATCTAGGCTAGTGTGGCAAGATATACCGGTAAAGTATTGTGATACCCTGCTAATACAAACGGTACGATATGGAATTTTATTAGTACCGGTACTTTAAGGAGGACAACGCTAATGAGCTGTATTTCTTCATTTGCGTCGATGTGTGACTGTGACAGCAGGTGTCAGGATATATATATTAAGAATGAGGAGAATATAAGAGTTTTATATTTGATTTAATTTCTTTCTTGACTTGCAACTGTTAAATACACTTAATGTAGCTGAAAAATAAAGCACTGTTTTTGTCATATTGTTTGTAATTAGCATGTTTTGCTTATTTTTAAAAACAAAGATACAATTAAAAATCTATATTATAATTATAAAATTACATTTAAAAAATATATTAAATTACAGGTATCAAGAAATACGATTTTGGTCATCCTAACCTGTTCAGAAGTGAAAGGTTAGTGAATGATAACATGATTGATAAAGTGATCTCTGTAAGGATGTTCACACTGGCATGTAGTTATTATAGCAATAAGAGGAGGGAATGGTCAAAACCCAGGCAGGAGCATGCTGGCCAAGTTAATTTTTAGTAAAAAAATAAATCAATGAATAATAAGTTCTGTTGTCATATTAATCATATCTTTTTTTAAAACCGTGGTATCGATTTAGTATCGGTATCGAGGTATTTTAGTCTGGTATCGTATCGAAGTCATAATTTTGGCATCGTGACAATGCCTACTGCAGACACACAACACACTCATCAATGTCATGATTTCATTGTCTGAACTGCATTCCAGTGGTCTTCCATTAGGTTAAATCAGAATCCCACCCCTTTCCCAATCCTTTCCCTTAACTCCATGAAACGGACTCAAGAGTGAAGTGTCCTCTGCCGGCCTGTGAAGATCCATTGCTGAGGGGAATAAGTGATACCCTTTCAAGAGAGGCCAGACATGCCTCGACCACACCACAGCCTTTGTGTTCTGGACTAATCCAGCATGCACTTCAAGGCTGGGCCGGACTTCAGAGGAATCTGCTATCAATCTAAAGAAGAGAAGAAAGAGCCTTAAATGAGTGAGCAAACCCCCACTCTCTCTCAATGAATTACTGTGATAAGGTGCTCATCCTCATAACAGTCATTATTATATATTGGTGAAGACCCTTAATACATCAAAAGGGTCCAGGATGAACAAAAATCCGCTGATACTGATTTTGGAACCGAAAATTGACTACAAAGTTAAATAAGTGAAAAAAAGTTCAGTGGTGTTTGCATTGAACTTGTATTTAGCTAAAAAGTGACTTTAAAAACATATTTGACGTCATGTTCAAAAGTTTGGGATCAGTATGATTTTCAGCATCAGTACTCCAGTCTTCAGTGTCACACGATCCTTCAGAAATCATTCTAATATGATGATTTTCTGATCAAGAATATTTTTTTTTATAAATAGAAAGTTGGGAAAAAAAACAGCATTCATATGAGATCGAAAAACTTATAACATTATACATGTCTTTACTGTCACTTTTGATCAAATGAATGCATCCTTGCTAGATAAAAGTGTTAATTTCTTTAAAAAAATAAGCTTAATGTCCTCAAAAAGGATATATATGTATATATTATAATATTAAAAAAAATACAATAATGTTTATTATCATCATCGTTATTTTATATTGAAAATCGTATTATTGTAATTATTGTAAATTTGTGTAATTATTTTTTTGTATTTTTTGTGCCAAAAATACTACTCTAAGTACATTGAGTTCACTGAGCATCTTACACTCTTAAGTGTATGGCATTTTTGGTCCACTGGAAAACAGCCTATAAATCATACAAAATTTTGAAAATGTAAAAATTCAGAAAGCTTTTTGTGAGGGTTGTGTTTAGGGGTAGGGTTATAATAAACAGTTTGCATTGCACCATATAAAAATAATTATATCTATGTATAGTCCTCATAAAACGTGTGTGAGTAGATCTCTGTGACACTGTGTGTGTGTGTGTGTGTGTGTTGTAAAAGTTGTCAGATACACAAAACAACATAATTTCCTGTCATCCTGGCCATGATGTTGTCATGTGACCACATTCCATTCCCATGACATCATATGGGCTGAGTGAGTGAGCCGTGAGCGAGAGATGGATGATGTTGACAGCTCATCCCATGAACGTTTCGCATGCCCTCACCTCAAATGGGCCACGGTCGGCTTTGATGAGCGGCCTGGATTTTAGCAGCCCGGAAAGATTCGTTATGCACCGAATGACTCTCAGATCGCATCCTGGAGTAAAAGACAGTGGACAGAAGCTTCAAATAGCATTGTGTGTGAAGGTTTACCATCCACGAGGATGAGACGAACATAGAACGGGACGTATAATGAGCAAGAGAGAGAGAGAGCAGCATTCTCAGCTGTTTTCTTAGAGAACTAACTAGTGTTAGATTACCATAACACGACTCCTCATAAACCGTCGTCAGACGTCTCAATCAAAACTAAAGAGACATCTGGATTTGCAGCTACTCATAAAGGGACCTATAATAGTTTACTGGTGTTTTTCAAAGAAACACTTGTTTATAATAAACTAAGATAAGGTTACACTTTCCTTCCAATCCTGTACATCCCTGCTGATAACAATATAAATATCTAAATGATCATTATTTGCTTTGTCAGGTTGTACTGTGAAACTATTGCTGTGTTACAAAACTAAATAAGCTGTATGCTGCCTATAAAGTCAGCTGTCTTCTATAGGGGAGTATCATAAATTAATTCACCTCACTAATCTGAATGTCCTAAACAGTGTTATTTTAGTTGTTTATATACTATTACTATTATAGCATTATTAATATTTTTAAAAAATGAGTTTACGTTTTAGTCATTTTGTAATGTGATTAGGTTTTATTTAGCTTTAATGTCTAACTATTTCAGTTGTACTTTCAGTAATTGTAGTACCTTAGCTTAAAATTACTTGAAGTTACCAACATTTCAAATTTTCCGTGTCATTTTTGTATGTAATATTTCAATTTTTTTTTGTTTTATTCGATTTTTTTATTTGATTTTATTACGAAAACTATTTATAATAGTTTTATTAATTGTTGACAATAAAATCATATATACTAGGTAAAATATTAATAGATTGTGTATTATATCCTGGGTAAAGTATTATTTTAAGGAATTATTAAAATATCTATACATATTTATTATATTTCATCTGTATATTTTTCAAATTGCCAACATTTATATTTTTTATGTATTTTTTTCATTCAATTTTATTTTTTTATTTCATTATTTATTTTGCTTTATTTTTTATTTTATTTAATGAAAACTTTTTATAATAGTTTTACTTATCATACTGGGTAAAGTATTAATAGATTGTGTATTATATCAAGGTTGAAGAAGTAATATTTTAGGTAATTACTAAAATTTTATCAATATTTGTATCTACATATTTTCACTGTTGAATTAAATATATCTTATGTTGTCCGCCATCTTCGGTGGATTTTTTTCACACAACTCAGAAAACAGGGTCTCTTATAAAGAAAAAAGTTTGCCGCTTACCTTTTGACACCATGTGCAACTTAAAATACTGCCTCTGTAGTCAGTTCACTGCGTTTTGGACCAGAACACATCATTAACAAGTAACATTTCTCTACATTTGTGAGTGTGTTTGTGTCATGCAGGCCCAGCGCTGCTGTCGTCCTCTTTGAGGCTGACATGGGAGAGATCTTTTAAGGCCTTGTAGTTGTCTTAACCCCTGCTGCCTCTCAGCAGGTTAAGCCTACCCAAACATTCATCCTGTGGGTCAGCGACACCAATGACAACATGCTTTAGTCTTTTCACACAGCTCATCCCCACTGTGAGCTACCTGACAGGAACGGCCACCATTAGGCCTGCCATAGACCTCGAAAGAAAATCCAGCTCATCAGACAGCCGGAAGCTTTAGTTCCAACCAAAGACCAAACAGACAACATAGCACACATTTATGGACTGAAATTTGATTTTTTAATGAACAGTCTGACCAAAAGTAAAAATAAATAAGTAAAATATATATTATGATGTTTCGAATTCTTTAGTCGCTTTAAAAATCTGCTGAATAGTTGTAAATTATTGTGGCACATATGAATCAGAAAGAATGAGTTGACTGTTTGACAGAATGGTCAATTGATTTGAATAAAATGTATTTTATTAATTTTATTATAATATATATATATTCTAATCGTAGATAATTAAATACATTTAGTTTACTTTTATTTTAATTGTTAAATTTGGTCATTTAGTTTTTTATGTCATATATATAAATAAATAAACCCGAATAAAATGACAAACCACATGACAAAATTTAAAATTGATATATATATATATTTAACAACAACTATATATAGATATAGATAGATATTTATATATATATATATATATATATATATATATATTCAGATTTAGTTATTTTAGTACGTCAACTTGAAATGAGAAATGTTTCCTCTGCAAATAGCTGAAAGGATAAATATATATTTATAAATATTTTATTTCATGTCACAATTTCTAATGGTTTTAGTTTTAGTTAACTATAATAACCCCGGGTGGTAATATGTTGCTCTAATGGTACAGTAAAGTGCTAGTAATACGTGGTCATAGATTCAATTCCCAAGAAAAATAATTTTGGATAAAACATACCTTGAGTTGCTTTGGATAAAAGTATCTGTATTTATGTAATGTAAAATCAATTTTCAATTTTCAATTTTCAAATCAACAGTTCAGTAACCAACATTTAAAATGTTTAAAAATGCTTTAGCTAATGCATTCTTTTATAGCACATATATAAAGTCTGATTTAAAGTTGCATGTTTTCAGACTCTAACAGCGCTGTATTCTTAAGCGGTGTCTCTGCCCCTCCTTCACTAAATGGAGTAATTATTAGCTGTCATTACCCTGCCCTGTGCCCTGATACAACTCAAAGAGAGGCGTCACTATCTGATCACTATGTAAATGCAGTTAGCTGCCTGCAGTAATGGATCAATGGAGCGGTGGATGGTCTGTGTGGGGGAGGACAGAGACTGTCGGCACTGTCTGTCTGTCTGCTCTCAGCAGGTCCACTGTCCCGTGCGTCTCCGAAGGAGGTGGGACAGGGCACGTCTACCAGCCTGGAGACTCGGGAAGAAAAAGCTTGAGGGGCTCAGGCCTGGGCTTGTCTTGGAGGTCTTGGATTGCTGGGGCCTCTAGCCCCAAATTTGAATGTAAAATGAATGCAAATCTACAATGATTCAGGCAATACTGTTGAATCCACATTCTTTGATATGAGGGTCTATAACCCTTATGATTACATTTCATGTTATGGCATTTATTTTATTATCTCATAATGTTGCAGTCATTAAACTGAAGCTAGAAACCCATTGCATTTGAAACAAAGCTAGAGTTCGTCCGGTGTGGAACAGAAGTACATTTGCATGAATTTGCCTCATTTCGGGGCAGACTCCGTGTCTCTGCTGGTTGTTGGACTGCAGAAGGTTGGTTGTGTACATGTCAACAGTAGCAGAAGTGTGACTGTGATTATCCTGCTCTTTCTGGAGTGTGCAATACACAGTTGTTTAGCCACATTAGCTTTATCTAACACCATCAAAAGGCACATTACCTTCATGTTGTCATTGTAGTTGAGTGAAGTACATGTAGATTAGAATGCTTCATTGAGTCATTAAAGTGGATCTGCTTCAGTTACTCGAGATGGGGAAGAGAAAATGATGCATCAGTGCTGTCCAAAGTTTTGAAGAAACATTCAAGCCCCATCTAATAGAGATGTTCAGTCATGACATCAATTTGTTGGTTAAACCGGTGTTGTTTTGCATTAGGATATGAGCTGACAACATTTTTTGTTTAAATTGTAGTCTTATTTAGCTATAACTTGCTATCGAAAAGCACACAGTTGTTTTAAAATTCACATTTGAGGCATGTGTAATTCATGTTGTAGAATAAAAAAACACTCTAAAAATGCTGGGTTAAAAACAACCCAAGTTAGGTTGGAAATGGACAAACCCAGAAATTGGGTTGTTTGCATTTACTGGGTTCAAACATTTTCCATTTTCAACCCAACTTGGGTTGTTTTTAACCCAGCATTTTTTAGAGTGAACATATTTTCAAATAATGTTAAACACAGACCCTATAAAATTTCAATAAACAGACCTTAGTCTCTTCTAGGTTTTTGGACAACAAACAGTTGATTGAGATCAGAAATATTTAGCACCTATTTCAAACTTTTGGATATATTGTTGTATTTGATGCCTGCTATAAAATATACGGCAAAATGAGTTTTGGCGTGCATATGGTACGCGTTTTTTCGCGTGAATATGATACGCACTTTATGGCGTATTATACATACGAACCCACCACCCTAAACCTACCCAAGAGCTTGTCATATGCACGCCATAAAGTGCGTATCATATGCACGCGAAAAAACGCGTAGCATTTGCACGCCAAAACTCATTTTGGTGTATTCATTTCACAAGATTTCAAACTCCTACTATTTATACGTATGACCATGAGATCGTGTTGGCATTAACAGATTCATAAAGATTTGCTCAGGGCTGTGGACATTTATAATGAGTGGGATACCGAGACACTTGCGCTGAAATCGCTGGATGACACAGCTGGGGCAAGTGTGCATGGTAGGAGGAGTTTCGGCCAGTGCAACATCAATCAGTTTCTAGATTCAATAAATATAATGGGTCTGAATCAGTGGTTGAGCACTTTTAATGGGTCATAATAGTAGGAGGTCTGACATCGTAATGGCTCAATTTCTTCAGCTCTTTTATTAGGCCAATGGTAGAGGGCTGCATGTTCTCAGACAAACACACACACACAGCAATTATCTACATCACATATTGCTGACCCCAGCAGTGAATGGCAGTCACCTTTAATAAACAGAGCAATTGTTGAGCAATTACACCTAATGAAACAGCAGCTGAGAGGATGGCCTCATGTATAACACTATTATCTTTAATGCTGCTCCAGTTCTGCTCATTTAAAATGGAAAATTTAAAGGGCTGGAAAGGTGAAATGTGTGTTAGTCCCCTTAGTTCTATTAAATTGTTGAGGTTTTAAAAGAAAATGTGTGTGTGTGTGTGTGTGTGTGTGTGTGTGTGTGTGTGTGTGTGTGTGTGTGTGTGTGTGTGTGTGTGTGTGTGCGCGCGCACGTCTGCCCTGGTAAACCCTAAATTAAGGGGACACAATGTAAAAGAGATGGCAATATCTGAAATCCCTGTCCTTGTGGGGACATTTTGGTCCCCATGTGGATAACAGCTTATAAATCACACTAAGTGATGTTTTTTGAAAATGTAAAAATGCAGAAAGTTTTGTTTTAAAAATCCTTTTTGGCATTCAGTATAGAGTATCGAGATATACAGTTAAGTATAGACATGTAAAATCAAGGGGGAGATCATTGCTAAGATAATTTAGAAGAATGTGGTGAGAAATATCTGAGCTCATAGTGAGATCTCTCACTTTTTATTTTATTAGGTGTCTTTTTCAGCATAGTTTGAGACATTGTTGAGATGTCCTCTGAAGCTTGTGAGATGTCTAAGATAACAGATCTTTTTCTGAAGATGAACATCTAAAAAGTAAAAGACTTTTAAGTCTCCATTTGCTCTTGATTTAAAGGGGACCTAATATACCCTTTTACAAATTTTTGATGTTTTGGGGCTCTACTAGAATAGGATTACTACTAGATTCTTAAAAAATAAAAAATAAAAAAAATAATCCTTTTGGAGTGACTTTGCTTTGTAACTTTGGAGACCTTTCTCATTGAGTTTTTTCTTTCCTATGTGATAAAATGTATATGCCTCATTCTTAAGTTATGGGGGAAAAAATCAGATTGTGGGTTTTAAGGTCAGAAATGATCATCAATGCACACAGACTATGAACGATGTTTGTTTTTCCCCCCTCAAAAGTAGGAGGAAACCCCTAAAATAAAGCTGTGATTGTGCTGAGGTTACGCACTAGTGCGGATCTTCTTTGTTGTTTCTGATTCTATGCCAGGTTTACGCCTGCTCGTGGCACTGAACGCTTTGTGAGAGGTAAGGTAACCTGCTCGGTAAGACAATACCTCATTTACCCTGACGCCTTTGCATAGGCCAGATCGAATAACTAGAAATTTGAGGGACAAAGCCATCGATAAGCTGAACCAAAGAGAATGGCCACTTAGCTGCTTGAGCGAGACCAAGAGATGCCAGAGAAATCTGAAGCTGGAGGTGGTGGGACAGGCCTGCAGATAAACACCTTAGGGACCTGTGAATCCTGACTGACAGCAGACTTGTGTTTTAGTAAATGTGAAGAATCGGTCACTGCTAAGACAAAGGTTCTTTATTAAGTGCTGTACCTCCGACTGTGATTGTCAGATCTGATTGTCAGAGCTGATCTATAGAAGCAGAAGAACATCTCAGAAATGGGATCATTGCCAAATTTATTCCTGGTTTCACTTGGACAGTCAGTGGGTCCAAATGTTAGAGAGCACCAGTCAGACAGTCATCTGTCAGTGTGTCAGTGAGTCTTTCAGTCAGTGAGTCATTCATTCATTCATTCATTCATTCATTCATTCATTCAGTCAGTCAGTCAGTCAGTCAGTCAGTCAGTCAGTCAATGAGTCAGTCATTAAATGAGTCAGTCATTCAGTCAGTGAGTCATTCATTCATTCAGTCAGTCATTCAATGAGTCAGTCATTCAGTCAGTCAGTCATTCATTCATTCAGTCAGTCAGTCATTCAATGAGTCAGTCAGTCAGTCATTCGGTCGGTCGGTCGGTCAGTCAGTCAGTCAGTGAGTCATTCAGTCAGTGAGTCTGTCAGTCAGTGAGTGAGTCATTCAGTCAGTGAGTGAGTCAGTCAGTCATTCGGTGGGTCGGTCAGTCAGTGAGTCTGTCAGTCAGTGAGTGAGTCATTCAGTCAGTGAGTCATTCAGTCAGTGAGTCATTCAGTCAGTGAGTCTGTCAGTCAGTGAGTGAGTCATTCAGTCAGTGAGTGAGTCATTCAGTCAGTGAGTGAGTCATTCAGTCAGTGAGTGAGTCAGTCAGTCATTCGGTCGGTCGGTCAGTCAGTGAGTCTGTCAGTCAGTGAGTAAGTCATTCAGTCAGTGAGTAAGTCATTCAGTCAGTGAGTCATTCATCAGTGAGTCTGTCAGTGAGTGAGTCATTCAGTCAGTGAGTCAGTCATTCGGTCGATCGGTCAGTCAGTGAGTCATTCAGTCAGTGAGTCTGTCAGTCAGTGAGTGAGTCATTCAGTCAGTGAGTCATTCAGTCAGTGAGTCATTCAGTCAGTGAGTCATTCAGTCAGTGAGTCGTTCAGTCAGTTAGTCTGTCAGTCAGTGAGTCTGTCAGTCAGTGAGTGAGTGAGTGAGTCATTCAGTCAGTGAGTCTGTCAGTCAGTCAGTCATTCAGTCAGTTATATATAATATATATATATAATATAAAATGTGTGTGTGTGTGTGTTGTAGGGCTGTGCAATTTATCGAAATATCGCAAATGTACATATCGCAATATGCTTATCGCAATGGCGCACAAAATATGAATGATTTTAATAGGCTACTTAAACATTGTGAAAAGTTTATGTTTTTTGGTCGATGCATAAAGCAGAGAATAGACTGGGCACACGACTGTTAAAGGGATCCCCCGCCGATCTGTTTGTGACTTGTGTAGGTGAGTTTGTGTGCACATGTATGTTTGAGTGTGTTTTAAGTATAATTACAAAGGAATTCATTGGTTTTGTTTAACTCTGAAACAATTTTCGAGTTGCGTTGTGGTAAAAATAGCTACGGGTAATGCCAGCTGATTGAGGAGTTCAACCACTCTACGTCATCAACCTAGAACGCAAACAAAATGGCGCCGCCCATGGTCCAAATATAAAATCGATTTTTAAAATAACGTAGATCTTTCATGGGTTTTCTACTACATAATTCAGTAAGAGACATCATTTATGTTATATTAAGCCATACAAGTCTCAACACCATGGGATCCCTTTAATTATGGAACATGCTTGATGTTAAATAATAGTTATAAATGTGTGACATATGTATGTGTGACAAATATAAATTTGTGACATAAATGTTTGCTAAAACACTGCTGGTCACTTTTAGAAGTTGTAGCGATGCTTTCTTTTCCCAGGAAGAATGTGAAACACAAATGGTTTCATTCTCATTATTTAATTTTTTTAAAAAATATAATTGAAATAGATTTTAGAAACAAATTCCAATATCGTATCGAATATCGGATATTGCATATCGCATTTTTCTTAAATATCGCACAGCCCTAGGTTTTATTTATTTTCATGAAACTGATATATGCAAGACATACTGGTATAGCTGCTTAAAACAGCCCTGCTTAAACCTATTTTACTTTTATAATGTGGCATATTTTTCATATTTATCCAATGAATATCAAACCAATTTGATAGTGAAATGTTTCACAAGTTTCTAGTTTCTTTCTCTAATACGCTGTAAAATCTATACAGTCTAATATCACATAGACCAGTAAGAGAATTGTTTTTATAAACGGTGACTCCTGGAGCCGAGGAAAAAGCTTTTAATTCTTCTGAGTTAGATGTGAATTGACAGCTCGACTGTGTTCCCCGCGGTCGGCCCTCAGCCACGCCGAGGAGCCATTCCAACCTCAAGTACTCCTGTCAATCTAACAGGATTAACCATTACAAGAAATAATGTTTGGAATCACCTACTGAACTCATTTAATCTTGGGGCTAAGAGGCCCTCTAAGACTCTCCTGAAGCACAACAAATAAACATGCATGTGCCTTTTCACATTTCCTGTGCATAGAGAATATTATTACTGTTATTGTTAATATTGCAGGGCTCTAACCAAAACGTCCCATCCAATGATCAGTGGTCAATGGGTTTATATCCTGAATATGTAGTTATATTGTTATTTTTTAATAATGTTTTTAATCTAGTTCCTCTGGTTACTTGTTTCTTAAATGCTATATTTCATGCAGGTATAGGATTAAAATCCAATTTAAACTTTGCAAGAGAGAGGGAAAAATGTTGTGTTTTGGTTAGTTTGGCGTCTTGCTGTGTTCGTCTGTTGAAATAAATCACCTTTAGGCTCTGAGAGATGATAGTTCCCATAGCTCTCCAGTTTTATAGTGTTTTGAATTGTGCTGCCCTACTGTAACAGTCATGCTTTATCACACATGCTATGACATGGAGCTCAACAGGGACATCTGCTGGCAATTTCTAGCACTGCACCACCTTCAAGCATTGCATACATGTTGTCGTCCCAAAAGTGTCTAATTATAATTTTAGATCTCTCAAAGAGACAGATTGCAAAAAGACAGAATTGTCTTCTTTTGGCAAAATTTCTTTTTAAGTCAGGAAGATGGATACAAATGAAGTGCATGCATTTTTCATTACAAAGAGGTACAGTCAGTGTAAATGCTGAGCAATTAAAATCTTGACATAGTTCAGAGGCTCACCTACTTCTGACACGGACTTGTGGCACAGCTGCCCGTCACTCAGGAAAGCATGAATGAACACAACAGGAGGGAGGGTTTGCATCCTCAGGCACAAAATTCTTTCATGTCTTAGCCTACTCTGTTTTTCATTCTTTTCTTCTTCAGTATCTCCTCTTTTTATAATTAGCATTCATTTATTTAGAAAATACAGAGAAAAAGCAATGCGCTGTAGTATTTGTGGAGTTAGACTGGGTTTAAATTAATAATAAAGATGATGATGATTAAAAAAAACATGCAATGCGCTGTAGTATTTGTGGCGTAAGACTGGCTTTAATTAATAATAATGATGATGATAAAATACTGTGTTGCAGATGTTGTCTAATTTGAATTAAATTAGGACTTTATTGGGTAAAATCTTACACATTGGGCAGCTTTTAGACAGAAAATTAACCTGAATTCACCCTATTCTGTTGATGGATGCAAATTTTACACGAGAGGGGAACATTTGCATAACTGTTCTCTTGAATTACCACTCTTCAATTATTGACATATAAAGATATTTGACATATCTTTTGATTTATTGTTTCCTCTATGTGGTTCAGGAATAACATTAAATATGTTTAATCAGAGTAAAACAAAACAAAAAAATGAAATAAAATAACATATTACATATATTATAATAGATCATATATACATATTACTTTAAAATTAAACCAGTGCAATAAAATAACAATTTAATTTGCACAAAGCAATATCACATTACAATTCACATGTTGTCCAATATTAAGATTTTTATTTGAAATCCATGGGGGAAAAATAAAATCTTCGTATACGTTTACTTAAAAACCAAAGCTTTGAAATGCACTCCATCGTCTTTCGTGTGATTAATCTCAGTTGGAGTGATTGGCATGTTTGCAGTGTACACCAGTGGCCCCTATAGAGCTCTGAGGGCCCGTGAGGAGCAGGAATGTCTCTGTATCCCTCCATCCCTCCTGCAGCTCGGGTTACAGCATTCATAGATCACACTGACACTGCAGGATGGCTGCCATGGCCCAGTCCTGCCCGGAGAGGAGGCCGCGGGGCCTGGCAGGGCTGTCCGCTCTATGCTGGTCGCAGTTTACACCCACATCTCTGGGACAGACACATGTTAAAGATGCAGCGTCTGTCTGGGCTATCGAAGTGCGCAAAACAGATGTAGCACATATTGTTTTGTCTCAGCACCTGGTATTTATTTTATGGGGAGCTCTCGGGTACTGAATAAGAGATAAAAGTTATTATATTTTGTGTAACATTTGCCACATACTTTTGAGAACCAGCACTTTTTAGACAATTGTCAATGTACTAGTGCTACAAAGAACCCTAAAGTGATTTAGTTTGATATTAAGATGCTATAATGCGCGTCAGTGAATGGATACTTTTTCACATCTTAAATATGAATTATATAGGCACTTAAAATACTTCTTCAAATAAGAGTTTTAAGCCTTGAGCAGATTGGTGTACAATACACAATTAACTACAAGTTAATTAACTCTAACTATAAAATACCATATAGAAAAAAATATTACTATTTTTAATATTTTTGAGAAAAGTCTCTTAAGCTCACCAAGCCTGCATTTGATAAAAAAAATACAGAAAAAATAATATATAACTGCATAATATATTATTAATAATATAATAAAGTACACCATTTTACTAAATATAGCTTTAGATATAAAATACAAATATAACTAACCAATAATAAATTACTATAATAATATTGTGGAGTGGTGAAGAGAACCTATCACAGGTTATATATTAAGCAGATTATTAATTTATATTATTTTATTATTATTAATATTAAACATTTATTAAGCAGCACAACTGTTTTCAACATTGAAAATAAGTGATCATATTAGAATGATTAATCAGAGAAATAAACTATATGTTTAAGTATATTAAAATTGAAAACCTTTATTGTGAATTATAATAATTATGTTTCACAATATTTCAGTTTTGTTCTGTATTTATTTAATAAATAAATAAATGTATATTTTGTATATATAATGTATTAGTATTTTTTATATCAATTACATTGACTATATATAGTATATGTATATATTGCATATTACATATATATGTATATAATAATATAACATTTTTATTTATTTGTATTATCTCTCTCTTTATGTATATAAACATAAACACATATATCATTCCCAAAGACCCATATAACTAAAGAACCTACAGTCAAAAATGTTTCTTTATAAGAATATTCTTTGCTCTGTACCTTTTTTTAAACCCAAATGTAATAAAATTTTGAATGCGGTCAGAAAAAGACATTACATGGCAGTTGTTGACAGATTTGTCCGTTTCAGTTTCCTGAAGATGAATTGATGCCCTTCCAAATGGGGGTCAGATGGAAAGACATGGATACTCAGGTGAGCTGTGGGTCCGATCGGAGCCCCTCTCCCCACCCTGCTCTTACTCATGTGGGTCTTTTACCGGGCGCAGTCAAGTAGAGAGGAATGCTGAGGAAGTGACTGCGCTCCAGGCGAATATCTGAGCGTGGGGCTGAGAGACAGACAGATAGGAGGATAGAGGGATGACAAAAGACGGGAGTTGAGAGTGGCCCCGGGGCCGAGCCGACACGCCCACCTGTTGACTGCAGTCCGGGCACTAAGTGCACTGTGAATGGACACTTACAATGGCCGTGGCAAGATGATCCGCACTGTCTGTCTTGAGCAGCTTCTCTCTGATCGCCTCTTCCTCTCGGTGTTGACACCAATCAGCAGGTGATAGATCGACACAAGCGATGAGAAACAATCGTAGGGAGATCTTGTGCTCATTCTTACCATCTGGCTTAAATTCTTCTTAAAACCTTCAGCGGGTGTGTATATACATGGTTTTCTGCTCCTGGCATTGTGTTGAGGTTAACTGTTTCACACTAAAACAAACTGTCCAATCATTAGGCAGACATTATATGAAAAACAATGAGAGATTCGTCCCGGAGGCAATCTCAGCTGTTTCAGTGAAATATCAACTTCTTAGATGTTTCATGACATAGAGGATGACAGAGAATATTAAAAATAAGTATAAATAGAAACCCATGTTGATTCAAATTAGGCTTAAAATGAATGTGAAGATCATTTTATCTTAGAAAAATTAGATGAGAAATGCTTGAAATTGACATCTCTGACTTCTGACCTTGGCAAATTTGAGCACATTATTGGTATTGTAAATACATTCAGCAAGGATGCATTAAATTGATCAAAAGTTTCTGATAAAATAATTTATAATTGAATTAATATAATTTTTATTTCATATAAATGATGTTATTTTGAACTTCATAAAAAAACCCTGTAAAAATGTATCAATGTTTTCATTAAAATATTAAGCAGCACAACTGTTTTCAACATTGGTAATTATAATAAATATCTATTGAGCAGCAAATCCTCCTATTAGAATGATTTTTGAACGATCATGTGACACTGAAGACTGAAATAATGATGCTAAAAAATCAGCTTTGATCACAGGAATAAATTACATTTTTAACATTCAGTTTTAAATTGTAAAAACAATTCAGATGATCAGTAATAATGATCAAATAAATGCAGTCTTGGTGAGCAGAAGAGACTTTTTAAAAATCTTACCCTAAACTTTGAACTGTAATTTATAGCTATTTTTACAAATATTTTTACTATATTTATACAAATAAATATTTATAAAATAAAAATGTTTTTAAATATATATATTTTTAACAAAGAATGAGCAATAGCTATGTTTCCATCCACCTATTTTTATGCACAATCGCATAAACTACAATGGAAACACATTTCTGCTTACTCTGAGGTGCAAGTCATCTATTATAGGCCTAGGATATGAAAATTATTATATACAGTGGCTTCCCTCTACATTTCTTAGTGATTATTTAGCGCCAGTTTATCAGGAAAATCTCCTTAACTCATCGGATGGAAACTGCTTTATTCACAAATGTTAATTTCGTAACTTTGGATGGAAATGTAACTTTGGTGTTCAAATTTGTGACTTTTGATTCATTTTATATGCGGAGCTAAATATGGATACACGACAGTCCAGTATTTGAAGACTTGATGTACTGACAGATAAAAGAAATACACAATTGTGATAGTCTATATGATATGTCTGATTTCTTCAAGTGGTTGTATTTACCATGTTTACTATGGTAATGGTTAGCACAAATAGTCTTGGTGTGTAAATATTTCTGCCCTGTACAGTGATCAGAATCCACATCGGATGACAAACATGAGTTATTCAAACACTCTTTGCTGTCTGAAAGTGAGTTTTGAGCTATAATTATTTTTAAAGTCTTTAATGCTGATGTTAGCTGGCATATAAAATTGTCTGCGCCAACGGCACTTCTCTCTCCAGAGTCTCAGATAAAACCCACCTTTGTAACCACTCCTCTAGCCCGAGCTGGCCCGCTTTGGGCTAAGGTATTCAGAGGGCCAAAAAACCTGGCCGTTGGCCCTGAGGAAACCACGACGAGGCCCGAGCAAGCCCCGGAAGTGACAGTGGAAACACAACTGGCCGTGGCACGCACTAGCATGCACGCTTTTGGCCCGACAGTGCAAACATGGCTGTGTCTCTCATCACACCGTCCTTCCATAGGTGCAATTTAGCCACAAAAGCCATCGGTGTGCTTTTCAAGCATTCAGAGCTTCCTCTGTTGACTAAGACGCACCTTTCTCAGCACGCACATGATACAAACCTGCAATTATCCACAGACAACACGACAAATTACAGCGCCATCCAAAAACCACCTCACGCTAACCCGGAGGGACACCCAGGAAACCTGATACGGCTTTTCCTAAACCTCTCAGCCTATGGTTCTCAAACGTGAGCTTGGCAATCTTCAGCTCTTTCTTGAGTTTGACATTAAGGTTTGAAGAAACTTCTTTGCACATCTATTACAACTATTTTTGTTGTGAAAACACTTTGGAAGGAACCACCTTGAAATATCAATAACTAAATATAATAAAATATTATATAATATAGTGTAATGTATATCAAAACATAAAAATATCACCTTAGATTTTATACTGAAACTGAGCAGCTCTTTGCGACCAAACTCCTCCAGGATGAAGGAGACATTGTTCTTTTATCCGTGTGCTGTGGGAGAATCCTGAGAGCTGTCACAGTCCGTCAAGCCTGACATCACATAGAGACGTCAAACAGTGCTGATATGTTTTATGGATTTTATAGACCGGAGATGTAGCATGACGAAGCAGAGCGTTCGGCACACCAACAGTATTTCACCAAACTGACACCTGTGCTGAGTGTGAAAAGATGCCTGCTGGTGGAACTGTTGAAATGAATTTGAAATGGACCCCATGATATCGCTCTGAGATCGCGGAATATGTGTGTCGATGGGGTCCGCCCATCGTTTGAGATCTGGGAGAGGGAGATCTTACATGTTACGGCCGTGCGGAGGAGAGAACAGCTCGGCTCGGCATCACCCTCTCAGTTTCACCGTCAGGTCTGTGATCTCTGAAAGAGCGTTTCGCTCCACTGACGACCTCGGCTTTCATCTTAAACGCTAACCCATCACCTACGGCTTCGGTTACCGCTGTAGTGACAGCTTCAAATGAGTAAAGATGTGCTTCTCCACATACAAAGATGGTTTTTGAGTGGGAAATGAGGGCAGTTTTCACAGTAAGCTGGAGGATCAATGTCAGCTTAAGTGTGAGCATATTGCCTGAAAACCACACCAATTCACTCAGTCAGTACAGCCTGAGAAAATATTCACTTAGAGCTAATTGGGAACACGTAGGCATATACAAAAAATATAATAATTAGGCCTTAATGTACACCAAAGTTTTGTGCCTTTCACAACTGAATTGAAAGTATGCTTTTAAAATATTTGTTTTTTTAGTTTATTCTTTTTATTTAATTTTAATCGAGGATTGCAACTGGAATTTTAATGTAAAGTAGAATTTAAATTAATTGAAATGTAAAGAAATTCATGTTATCTTGTAAAATAAACTCTTGTTTAAAAGTTTTGAAAATTGTTTAAACTCGTAACCACGTAAAATCACAGAGTGTGTAGAGAGCTTCATGGAATGGGCTCCATGCCGAGCAGCTGCATCCAAGCCTCGAATGCAGTGCTGTAAAGCATGCCGCCACTGGACTCTAGAGCAGTGTAGACGTGTTTACTGGAGTGTCAAATCTTGCTTCTCTGTCTGGCAGTCCAATGGATGAGTCTGGGTTTGGCGTTGCCAGGAGAACGGTACTTGCCTGACTGCATTGTGCCAAGTGTAAAGTTTGGTGTAGGGGGGTTATGGTGTGAGATTATTTTTCAGGGGTTAGGCTTGGCCTCTTAATTCCAGTGAAAGGAACTCTTAATGCTTCAGCATACTAAAACATTTTGGACAATTTCATACTCCAACTTTGTGGGAACAGTTTGGGGACGGCCCCTTACTGACTGCACACCAGTGCACAAAGCAAGGTCCATAAAGTCCTGGATGAGTGAGTTTAGTGTGGAGGAACTTGACTGGCCTACACAGAGACCTGACATCAACCCGATAGAACACTTTTAGGATGAATTAGAGTGGAGACTGCGAGCCAGACCTTCTCGTCCACCATCAGTGCCCGACCTCACTAATGCGCTTCTAGAAGAATGGTCAAAAATTCCCATAAACACACTCCTAGACCTTGTGGAAAGCCTTCCCAAAAGAGTTGAAGCTGTTATAGCTGCAAAGGGTGGGACAACTCCATATTAAACCCTACGGATTAAGAATGGGATGTCATTTAAGTTCATATGCATGTAAAGGCAGGCGTCCCAAAACTTTTGACAATATAGTGTAGATGGATGGATGGATAAATAGTCCTCTAATTGCCCGTGTTTATCTTCTTGACAGTTTTATGACTGTCTTGTTAGTGTTCATTTGTAGACCTGTTGGCTCTCATTAGCAGTCCCTCAGGCTGTGTATAAATGTAATTATAAACGTAACACCCTCTGCAAACTGCACCACTGGAGGGCAGTATAATGTCCTGTGTCTGACGAATATCTTGTCATGGGACTTTTTGTCTTGTGCAGTCAGAGTGTTTTATCCATCAAATGGTCAGTCAGAGTGCTCCGCTCAGAGAAAGTGCCTGACTCACTTAATCAATCACAGAAGCTGTCAATGTGGCGTCCTCTCCACTCGCTGGCCTGCCAAAGGGGACAACAGTGTCTTTACTGGGACAGGTTAACTTGTGATTGCACCAGACAACCTGTGGGTCTGATATATCGTGCCTCATGACGCTGATCTGGGGTCAGATGTGCACTTAATCATACTGAATTGTAAGATAATCACCTGGGGAAGATAAGCTCAGTGGAGATTGGTGAATAGATGAAGCATGGCATGTTAACTTCCAGCTCCTCGAGTTGTGAGCTCAGGTTGTCAGTGTGAGAAACTGGTTTGTTCCAATAGTGAGCTGCCTACATAGGCAGCATTTAAAGACGTCAAATGTGCCGTGCGCTCTATCTTCACATCTATTTTTCATAGAAAAGACAATGCTGGATTGCATTACAGCAGATGTTTTAATGATGATGACGCATGATATATGATACATTAACCAATTATTATTTTTTATTCTTTTTGCCTTCTAGACTTTTTTAAATACTCCTGCATTGTGAGACACGTTTTCATGCAATCTCTCAATTAATAGTAGTCATAAAAAAGTAAGTACATGAATTTAAAGAATATAAGTAGAAAAGCACATTTTGTAATATAATTAAATTACACATAATTGCATACAAAAAGGTATATATGAAACTAAATTCCTGTAAGTATAATTCAAAATGCACTGTTTTACAAAGAAACACTTCCTCATATAATTTTCCCTTAATGTATTTTATTTGAAAAGCAATTTCTTGCCCCTTAAAGTACATTTATATGGTACTTTTCTGATGAATCATGTTTTATTTTACATCAAGTGGGTGGCCAGGTGTGTGTGCGTCTCTTACCTGGGGAAAACATGGCACCAGGATGCACTATGGGAAGAAGGCAAGCCGGTGGAGGCAGTGTGATGCTTTGGGCAATGTTCTGCTGGGAAACCTTGGGTTCTGCCATCCACGTGGATGTTACTTTGACACCACCTACCTATGATATTTCCTGGTGTCTGTGGCCTCTTTCAGCGGTATAATGCGCCTCGCCACAAGTCAGAAATAGTTCAATTTGAGGGGGTGACTTGGCCTCCAAATTCTCAATCCAATCAAGCATCTATGGGATGTGCTGAATAAACTTACAAGACTTAAAGGATCTACTGCTAACATCTTGGTGCCAGATACCACAGCACACCTTCAGGGGTCTAGCGGAGTCCATGCCTCGATGGGTCAGGGCTGTTTTTGCAGCAAAAGGGGGACCAACACAATATTATAACATCATAATATTGTGCCTGATCGGTATATATACAGTACTTTGAGCACTGAGCAATACACTCTTGAAATCAATTGTGCTCTAGTTCCTTAAGTTAGAATGCTAACTTAGGAGACAGCTGCCTTTGTAGGCAGCTCACTTAGTTTTGTAACAGAGCCACTAACTCGGTCAGCCTGTTTAGATGTGTGTGTGAGAGAAAGAGCAGGCTAAAGTGGAGAAATAGCTCGAGGTGTGATCTTATCTGATGTTAACTGAAGAATGACACCATAATGGAACAGCAAGGGTGTAATTATTCTCTTCTCTTCTTCTCTCCTCGCTCCCTCCTTCTCTCCACCCTTCATGCTCTGCCCTCTCTGA